>NW_027601273.1:1454-27010 GCF_053455715.1 Rhinoraja longicauda | reverse complement strand
GAGAGAGATGATAGCAAGATAGTTAGGTAGCTAGATAGGCAGTTCTGCGCGGTGCCTCGCTCGTCCTTTGTGCGGCTCGTGAGAGAGATAGGGACGTAGCCTGGTCTAGTTTGGCTAGACAGATAGACAGCTAGATAGTAACTTAGCTATGTAGCGGGCCGGTTGCGTGAAAGCGAAATAGCTACAGTATACGTCGATAGCTTGATAGCCAGATAGCTAGCCACATATCTAGCTAGCTAGGGAGTTAGATAGTTAGCTAGTTAGCTAGGTAGCTCGATTGCTAATACCCACATATCAAGGTAGTTTGCTGGCCAGGAGACAGATAGCTAGATTTGTAGCTACCGAGCTAGAACGCTACGCAGTAGCTAGCTGACCTGATAGCTAGATGGCTGGATACCTAGTTAGCTAGATTTGTAGCATAACTGGATAGACAGTCAGAACGCGTGTTAGCTATCTAGATAACAACATAGTTTGCCACCTGATGGCTTGCTACCCGCATTGCATAACTTGAAAGCTAGATAGCTGGATGTGTAGATAACTAGCAAGATATCTAGCTATAGACATAGGCAGCACTCTGTGGGCTGCGCGCCCTCTCTCGCGTGGCCCACAGATGGAGATCTAGCTATACCTAGCTTTGTAGATAACTACCTAGCAAATTAATTGCCAGATAGATCGCTCACAATGGCTATATATCTAGATAACTGGATGACTAGATGTCTAAATGGCTATCTGGCCAGACGGATGATACGCTAGTTGACTACTTGACTAATTGACCATCTGGGAAGCTGGCTGGCTGGGTAGGTGGCGAGCTGAATAACGCCAGATGGGTGCGTGGTCAGATGACGAGATGGCTTGATGAGTAGATGGCTAGAAGGCTTGTTGGCCAGCTGGGTACATAGTTAGATAGCTAGATAGCTATGCAGCTAGCTAGATAACTACATGGCAAAATAGCTAGATAGCAATAGGCGAAATGTAAATCGCTAGATGGCCAGATTAAGAAATAAATAGCTAGATTGATTGTTACAGAGACAAATGGATAGATAGCTCCGTAATTAGATCACTGGATAGCTAGCTGGACTGCTAGCTATATAGCTGGATAGCTGGATAGTTGGATTGCTAGCCAACGGGGTAGATAACTGGGGAGATATCTAAATATATAGCTAGCTAGTGATTAAGATAGCTAACTAGGTAAATAGTTAGAAGTGTGCATAGCTAGGTCGCTAGCTCGATAGAGAGATAGATAGCATGTTAGCTAGTTAGAGAGATAGCTATTTAGCCTGTTAACTACACAGCTGGACAGCAGGATGGATAGTCAAATTGATAGGTTGCTGGATCTCTAAATAGGCGGAAAGCTGCTTTACTAGTTAGCATGACAGCTAGATAGCTGGTTATCAAGTTATGTAGATTGATAGCCAGCGGGAAAGACAGTCAGGGAGTGTGTTAGCTCTCTACATAGCTAAATAGCTGCATTGCTAGATAGCTTGAACGTTAGACAGATGGGTGGCCAGGTAGCTGTATCTCTGCACAGCAAAATAGTTAGGTAGTTTTGTAGGCAACTCTTTGTGGAGTGCGCTCTCTCGCTCACTCGCTTTCTGGCGGCCGCGTGAAAGGGAGAACGAGAGAGTCCTAGTTGGATCCAGCTAGATAGGTGCTAAATCTATGTAAAACTCACTTGCTATCTGTCTGCTGAGCCATCTAATGGTGTGGCTGGCTAGATGCCTAGCTCACTAGCCATCTACCAAAGCTCTACCAAGCTAAACCGCTATCTGGCCGTCAAAGCGGTTGGCTAACAATCTACTAATCTAGTTATCTATCTATCTAGCCGTCAGTCTCGTTAGCGACCTAGCTATGTAGCTACCAAAATATCTAACTCTGTCGCTATCAATCCAGCTATCTCGAGAGCTAGATTGCTAGCCAGCAGGATAGACTGCCAGAGAGCGTGTGAGCTATCGCGACAGCAAGATAGCGAACTACCTAGATAGCTATCTACATGCAATGCTAGACAGCTAGAAAGCTGGATATCTGTATGGCGAGATAGCTGGATATATTGATAGTAAGATTAATAGCTCTCTATCTCAGCAGCTATATGAGGGTGCGCTCTCTCTCTCTCATCCTCTGTGGGCCTCGTGAGAGAGGGACATCTTGTTAGATGCAGGTAGATAGATAGCTACCTAGCACGTGAGATAGTTAGGAAAATAACTGCAGATGCTGGTACAAATCGAAGGTTTCACAAAATGCTGGAGTAACTCAGCAGGTCTCGGATAGAGGGAATGGGTGACATTTCGGGTCGAGACTGACGAAGGGTCTCGACCCGAAACGTCACCCATTCCCTATCTCCTCACTGCCAGCATTTTGTGATACCCAGCTAGATAGTTAGATCGCGAACTAAATAACTATACGTATAGATGACTAGCTGAGATGGATAGATGGCTGGATGGTTAGATCGCTTGAAAGGTAGATGGCTATTTGGCGAGACGGTTAGAAGGCTAGTTGTGGAGAGGTAAAGGGACAGGTGTTGATCGAGGGGAGGTAAAGGGACAGGTGTTGGTCGAGTGGGGAGTTAAAGGGACAGGTGTTGTTCGAGGGGCGAGTCACTTTACCTCCCCCCTCAACTCCATCCAAGGACGCTAACATTTGTTCCAGGTGAGGCAGAGGTTCACCTGCACCTTCTCCAAACTCATCAACTGTATGCGCTGTTCCAAGTGTCAACGTCTCTCAATCGGCGACACCGAGCGCAGGCTCGGCAATCGTTTCGCTGAACACCTCCGCTCAGTCCGTCTCAACCAAACTGATTTCCCGATGGCTCAGCATTTCAACACCCGCTCCCATTCCCAATCTGACATTTCTGTCCTGGGCCTCCTCCATGGTCAGAGTGAGGCCCAGCGCGAATTGGAGGAACAGCACCTCAGCGGTATCAACATTGGTTTGTCTAACTTCAGATAGTCCCTGCTTTTCCTCTCAATCCCCTCCCCTTCCCAGTTCTCCTACCAGTCTCCCTGTCTCCGTCTATATCCTATCTTTGTCCGGCCACATCCGCTGACATCAGTCTGCAGGGTCTCGACCCGCGAAACGTCACCCTCTCCTGAGAGGCTGCCTGACCCGCTGAGTTACTCCAGGATTTTGTCTACCTTAGCTAGATAGCTAGTCAGGTAGATATATAACTATATTGATAGCTACAGATCGAGATGGCTAGATAGCCACATAGCTAGATATATAGACAGCTAGATAGCTAGAGAGCTAGCGTGGATTATAGCAATTAGCTGGATAAAGAGATAGCTAGACTGCGTCGGGAATCGCATTTCTGCGCACATTTTCTCGTGGCATTTGGAAAAGTTTTGACGTCGTTGTTCGGGTCAATTGTCGAATCCTTGAATAGCGACCAGTGTTAGAGCGGAATCAAGGGATTTGTAGAAAAGACAGGGACAGGTTACTGAGTGTGCATGATCAGCCATGATCACAGTGTATGGCGGTGCTGGCTCGAAGGGCCAAAGGGCATCCTCCTGCATCCATTTTCTATGTTTTCTATGTCTATAGACTCCGTCCAATCCCAGAGTCAGTAATGAGTTCATAAGTTCATACGTCATTTGAGTAAGTCACTAGGCTCACCGAGTCTGATCCGCCAGTCGATCATGGCTGCCCTATCTTTCCCACTCAAACCCAACCCCAACTTTGACACTCTTACTAATCACGGACCTGTCAATCCCCAATTTAAAAACCTGTTAATTCCCTAATGATGGCCTCCAGAGACGTCCGTGGCAGCATTCCCCAGATTCACCACCCTTTGACGAGCCTCAGAATAAAAGGACATACATTTAAAATGAGATGATGAGAGATTTATTTCGTAAGAAGGCGGCAAATCTTTGGAATTCTGCCACAGACCGCTGTAGAAACCGTCAATGGGTATTTTTAAATCGGAGCTAGACATGGTCGTGATTCGTAAGAGTTTCGACAATTACGGGGAGACGGCAGGAGAATGGAGTTGAGTGGGAACTATAGGTGAGCCATGATAGAATGCCGGAGTGGACTCGATGGGCCTGGTGCAATATCTCTGCTGCTATGACTTTTGTACTTAGTGTTCTTCTTTATCAGTGCACTGCAGCATCCTCACACAGCGCACCCCAGTGGATGTACAGTAGCAATAGACTGTCACATCGCTCTCCTGTGGATGAACACCAGCAGCACACGGCAACATCCTCACACAGCGCACCCCAGTGGATGTACAGTAGCAATAGACTGTCACATCGCTCTCCTGTGGATGAACACCAGCATCACACGGCAACATCCGCACACAGCGCACCACAGTGCATTTACAGTGGCAATATACTGTAATGGCGCCCACCCCTGGATGAACATCAGCAGCACACTGCAACATTCACACACAGCGCACCTCAGTGCATGTACAGTGGCAATATACTGTAATGGCGCCCTCCCCTGGATGAACATCAGCAGCACACGGCAACATCCACACACAGCGCACATCAGTACATAGACAGTGGGAATATACTGTCACAGCGCCCTCCCGTGGATGAACATCAGCAGTACACTGCAACATCGAGGCACAACAGCCCTCACTGTCTGTACAATATACGTGCATCGCAGCATCAGCATTGCTTATGATGGACCTTGTGTTCCCAATGCGAAACACGCAATTCGTGGTAGTACGTTTAGATTAATAAATAAGCCGCGTAGAGTGCTTGCTATATTTGACCGATTCATTGAATATGAGTCCGATGTCAATATTCAACTTTAGAGAACTTTACTTCGGCCGCTTTTGCAGCATTGTGTACAGTTATGTTCGCTCTCGTACACGAAGGATATGAGCGCTTCGGAAATCGTGTTCAAGACGTTTACAAGAACATCGCCTGGATCGTATGAACAACCAGACGTTGGACTGGTTCATCGGAGTTCGGGCAGTAACCTGATAGTTCGATAGCAAATTAAGAGAGGCAAAGATATGGTAAACAGTCAGAATATTCCTCTCAAGATGGAAATATCAAGTATTGAAGGCCAACCCTTTATGGTGAAAGGGATGAAGTTTAAACGAGGTGTGCGGGGAAAGCAAGGGGCAGTAAGGGCATCGAACGCAATACCGCAGGTGGGCATTGGGTGATAAGGAATAAGAGTAGAATTAGACCATTCGGCCAATCGTCTTATAACATATAACATATAACATAACATATAACTACAGCATGGAAACAGGCCTGTCCGGCCCTACCAGTCCACGCCGACCATTCTCCCTGACCTAGTCTCATCTACCTGCACTCAGACCATAACCCTCCAATCCCCTCCTATCCATATACCTATCCAATTTACTCTTAAATAATAAAATCGAGCCAGCCTCCACCACTTCCACCGGATCCACCGCCGATCTTTTTCCCTCCAAACCCAATTCTCCTGCCTTCTCCCCATAACTTCTGATACCTGTATTAATCAAGAATCTTTCTGTCTACGCCTTTAAATATCCACTGACGTGACCTACACAGACTGTTGTGGCAAATAATTCCACTAATTCATCACCTTCTGACTAAATAAATTTCTGATCATCTTCAAAATAGAACGTAGATTAATTCTGAGGAAATGATCCCTTGTCCGAGACGCTCCCACAAGTGGAAACATATTTTCGACATCCACTGGATCTAAACCATTCACATATCTGTATGTTTCAATGAGGTCCACCCTCATACTTCTAAACTCCGAGTGCAAGCCGGGAGCCGACAAACGCTTGCCATAGGTTAACTTATTGCTGGGATCATTCTTGTAAACCTCCTCTGGAACCTCTCTAGAGCTAGCACACCTTTCCTCTGATATGATGCCCAGAATTGCTCACAATATTCCAAATGCGGCCTTCCCAGCGCCTTGTATAGCCTCAACATTACATCCGTGTTTCTGTATACAAGTCCTCTTGAAATAAATGCAAGCATTGAGTTTGCTTCCATTAGACAATAGACAATTGACAATAGGTGCAGGAGTAGGCCATTCGGCCCTTCGAGCCAGCACCACTATTCCATGTGATCATGGCTGATCATTCTCACCGATCCAACTTGCAGATAAAAAAATTGGGAATCCTTAACCAGCACTCCCAAATCCCTTTGCACTTCCGATTTATGGATTATTTCCCCACTTAGACAATCGTCTATGCCATTAGTCCTTCTACCAAAATGCAGTACTCCGCACTTTGCTACACTATATTCCATCTGCCACTTCTCTGCCCAAAAAATCCCCCTTTATTGCCACTCTCTGTCTTCTGCCATCCAGCCAACCAGTTATCCATGCTGGTATCTTCCCTTTGATACCGTGGGCTCTCATCTTCCTCGGCAGCCATCTTGTGACACCTGATCAAAGGTTTTCTGAAAATCAAAGTAAACAACATCTACTGTCTCTCCTTTGGCTGTCTTGCAATTTACGTCTTCGAATAATTCCAGCAAATTCATCAAACACGACCTTCCCTTCACAAAGCCATGCCAACTTATGCCTATTTCATCGTGCAGTTATAAATACTCTGTCACATCATCATGTATAACTGGTCCTAAAATCTTACCACCCACTCCACTGGTGTTGAAGGCAGATACAATAGTGATATTTAAGACAAGTTCAGATTTTCAGGTAATGAAGGGATATACATTTTAAGCAGGCAGGTAAGGTTGGTCGACTCGTGTTCGGCACAGCTATTATTAGCCGAAAGCCCTACCGTCCCTTGTACTTCGTGTAGGAAAGAAATGCAGATGCTGGTTTAAATCATTCAGAGGCCATGCTGCAGGATGCACTGAGCGAAGTCGACTGGAACATGTTCCAAGAAAGTTCCAGAGACGTAAATGAGTTTGCGGAAGCGGTTACGGACTTCATTGCTAATATAGCCGATACCATCATCCCCACGGTAAGGGTCAGTATCTTCCCTAACCAAAAACCCTGGGTGGACAGGTCTATTCGCGTGGCCTTGAATGCTCGCACCGCTGCTTACAACTCCGGCCTGGCATCCGGCAACATGGACGACTACAAGGGAGAGTCCTACCGACTGCGAAGGGCAGTGAAGGATGCAAAAAAGAGGTACCGGGACAAGATGGATTCACGGATGGAGCAGCAGGACACCAGGCGCCTTTGGCAGGGGCTACGGACTATAACTAGCTACAGGTCCAGCACCCCCTCAACCGGAAGTGCCGGCTCCTCCTTAGCTGATGACCTGAACTCTTTTTACGCACGGTTTGAAACGGGTAACACCACCAGCTCGCCGTCTAAAAACAGCACCGAAGGGGCGCTGGCTAGCGAGGCTGGAGGGGGATCCACCGCCGGGGATGTGCACACATTCTCGGTGTCCGAGCATGAGGTGAGGTGGGCTCTGACGCGTGTGAACACGAGGAAAGCTGGAGGCCCAGATGGTATATCTGGGCGAGTACTAAAGTCTTGTGCTACTCAGCTTGCTCCAGTGCTCACCACAATATTCAACCTCTCCTTGGCAAAGTCCGTGGTCCCTGCATGCTTCAAAAGATCCATCATTGTACCGGTGCCAAAGAATGCCTCTCCAGCGTGTTTAAATGACTACCGACCGGTGGCCCTCACCTCGGTTGTCATGAAATGCTTGGAGAGGCTAGTCAAGAAGCACATCTGCGCCCTCCTTCCTCGCAACATGGACCCACTACAGTTCGCATACCGTCCGAACAGGTCCACGGATGATGCGGTCTCCCAGGTTCTACACACCGCTCTCTCTCATCTGGACAGCCAGGGGGGCTATGTGAGGATGCTGTTCATTGACTTTAGTTCAGCATTCAACACAATAGTCCCCAGCAGACTGGTTGAAAAGCTGCTGGAACTGGGGCTTAGCACCCCTCTGTGTGCCTGGGTCCTGGACTTTCTCACTGCCAGGCCCCAAGTGGTCAGGATGGGGGAACACACATCTAGCTCCCTCACCCTGAACATAGGACCCCCCCAGGGCTGCGTCCTTAGCCCCCTACTGTACTCCCTGTACACACATGACTGTAGGGCCAGGTTCAGCTCAAACTCCATCATCAAGTTTGCTGATGACACTGTGGTGGTGGGCCGGATCTCCAACAACGATGAGAAGGCCTACCGGGAGGAGGTGGCTGATCTGGCACTCTGGTGTCAGGACAATAGCCTCCTCTTGAATGTCACTAAAACAAAGGAGCTGATTGTGGACTTTAGAAGGGCTAAACATCCAAGGACGTACACGCCACTGGAGATAAATGGGTCTATTGTGGATGGGGTGAGCAGTTTCAAATACTTGGGAGTCCGCATCGCAGAGGATCTGACGTGGGCAACGCACATTGTCGCACTGGTGGGTAAGGCTAAGCAGCGCCTTTACCACCTTAGACAACTGAGGAAATTCAGAGTGTCGCTGAGGATCCTTCATTGCTTCTACTCTGGGGCTGTAGAGAGCATCCTGTCCGGCAACATTACAGTCTGGTTTGGGAACAGCTCTGCCCAGGACAGGATGGCCCTGCAGAGAGTAGTGCGTTCGGCAGAACGCACCATGGGAACTACACTCGTCCCCCTGCAGGACCTATACATCAGGAGGTGCAGATCCAGAGCAAGCAAAATCATGAGGGACCCCTGCCACCCCAGTAACGGACTGTTCCAGATGCTACGGTCAGGCAAACGCCTCCGCTGTCACGCTGTGAAAACGGAGAGGATGAGACGGAGCTTCTTCCCACAGGCCATCAGGACTGTCAACTTTGATAACCCCAGAGACTAAATTTTTGTCGACACTTTTTGTGCTATGTTTAGTAACTTATTAACTTTATTTATATGCTGTAACTGTAATTCGTTTTGTGCACAACCCGCAGGCATTGCCACTTTCATTTCACTGCACATCGAGTATGTGTATGTGACAAATAAATTTGACTTGACTTGACTTGACTTGAAATCGAAGGTAGACACAAAATGCTGGTGTAACTCAACGAGACAGGCAGCATCTCTGGAGAGAAAGAATGGGTGACGTTTCGGATCGAGAACCTTCTTTAGACTGATGTCGGAGAGGTCGGCGGGAAAGAGATAGAATTTTGTTGGAGACAGTGAGACTGGTGGAAGAACTGGGAAGGAGGAGGGATGGAGAGAGAGGGAAAGCAAGGGCTAATTGAAGTTAGAGAAGTCAATGTTCATATCGCTGGTCTGTTAGCTGCCCAAGCGAAGTATGAGGTGCTGTTCCTCCAATTTGCGCTGGGCCTCACTCTGACAATGGAGGATGCCCAGAAAGTTCAGATTGGGAATGGGGAGCGGGGGTGAGTTAAAGTGCTGAGCAACCGGGAGATCAGGTAGAACTGTGTGGAGCTGTTCAGCGAAACGATCGCCGAGGTTTCGCTTAGTCTCGCCGATGTCACTCCATCAGTACTACCCCACTGTATACCGTTACACCAGTACTACCCCGCAGTGCGTCACTCCATCAGTACTATCCAACAGTATACCGTTACACCAGTACTACCCTACAGTGCGTCACTCCATCAGTGCTACCGCACAGTGTCACTCCATCAATTCCATCCCACATTATGTCACAACAACAGTACTACCGCACAGTGTGTCACCCCATCAGAACTACCCCAGAATGTGCCATTACTTCAACACTACCCTACGTTAGGTTACTCTGTAGGGACATAGGGATTGGCCAGGTAATAGAACCCTCGGATTGGATTACGGTCACGGGGTGAGGAAGCGCGGGGTATTTAAATGCTTGGCGCCAAACCAGATTAGAGATTAGATTAGTAAGTGAAGTAGTGTTTGTCCAGGAAGAAGTCTGTCGCGTTTGTTACGGGTTTGATACTAATAAAGGATTCAGATAAAACCACTCGTCTGGACTCACTACATTGGTGACCTCGAACGTTGGAAGAAAGCAGCAGCATGTCGCAGGCAGGAGCGAGCGCGGGCGAAATCCATCTACCGCCGTTCTGGGCCCATCAGCCGCACCTGTGGTTTGTGCAGGCAGAGTCACAGTTCCATCTCAAGAAGGTGGAGGAAGACCAGGAGAAGTACCATCATGTGGTGAGCTGTCTGCAGGCGGAGGTGGCTGCGCGGGTCAGCCGACCAGTCCACACCAAACGGAGCAGTACGTGGGGCTTAAGAAGCTCCTGCTGCGGACCTTCGGCTGGGCCCAGAGCCAGCGGGCTCTGAAGCTCCTCCATTTGCCAGACCTGGGGCAGCGGCTGCCGTCGGAGCTGATGTCCGAGATGCTGGCTTTGGCGGGCGACCATCAGCCATGCATGATATTTGAGGCGGCCTTCCGGGAGAAGCTACCTGGGGACGTCAGGTTGGTGTTGGCGGACGTCCCTTTTGAAGAGCCGGTAGCGTTCGCCGAGAAGGCAGACACGCTCGTGAGGGAACGCAACGCCCGAGACGGCTCCGTTAACCGGGTCTCGAGGCCCAGCTGTAGTCGGGGGTGCGGCCGGGAGAGCGACGCATCGGCCGCTATTGCGCAGCCGGCCCGCCAAGAGAGGGCGGCGGCGCCTGTTCATTGGCAGCGGGCTCGACCAACAGAGCCGGATAGGCGTGGCTGGTGCTCTTTCCATCGGCGGTGGGGCAGCGAGGCACGAAGCTGTAGATCCCCGTGTTCGTTTCCGGGAAACGCCGGGGCCGATCGACTGTAGAGGCAGTCTCGGTTGGCCGTAACCACCGCCTCTACGCTACGGATCAGAGTACCGGGATCGTTTTCCTGATGGATACGGGAGCGGTCGTAAGTATTGTGCCCCCCTATGACTGTGAAGTTCGAGTGGGGGAAAAGGGCCCGCCCCTAATTGCAGTGAATGGTAGCACCATCCGTACGTACGGTAAAAGGACCATGTCCTTGTCCTTTGAGTCCAGGACTTACCGTTGGGAATTCATCGTTGCGGATGTGGGCCAGGCCATATTGGGGGCAGATTTCCTATGGGCGTTTTCCTTGGTCGCAGACGTCCGAGGGAGGGGCCTACAACCCTTGGCTGATGTACGGCCTCGGGATACTGGGCCAGAAGCTTCTACAAGCGCCGCCCCACCCAGCCTAGTCATCCAGTCCATTACCACGGCTCCCGGTCAGTTCGATGCGGTCCTGGCCGATTTCCCGCAGCTCCTCGTCCAGCGTTTTGATTCACCTTCGGAGAAGCACGGGGTCGTCCATTTCATTCCAACCGAAGGGCCGCCGGTTTTTGCCCGGGCACGGCGCCTTCCACCCGACAAGCTGGCCAGGGCGCGAGAGGAGTTCCTAAACTTGGAGAGGTTGGGAATCATTCGGCCTTCAAGTAGTCCGTGGGCATCCCCTTTGCACATGGTTTCCAAAGCATCTGGGGGGTGGAGACCATGTGGTGACTTCTGTCGACTCAACGCGGCAACACGGCCGGACCGCTACCCGATTCCACACATTCAGGACTTTTCAGCTAGCCTGGAGGGGGCTACAATATTTTCAAAAATTGATTTGGTGCGGGGATACCATCAGATCCCGGTCCACCCGCCGGATATTCCGAAAACAGCGACCATCACCCCGTTCGGACTGTTTGAGTGGTTGCGTATGCCTTTCGGCCTTAAAAATGCAGCTCAGGCATTCCAGCGTCTGATGGACCGGGTGGGTCGAGGGTTGCCGTTCGTCTTTATTTATCTAGACGATATATTGATTGCCAGCCGTTCGGTCCAGGAGCACTTGGTCCACCTCCGCACCGTGTTCCAGAGGCTGCAAGACCATGGCCTGATTCTCCATCCGGACAAGTGCCAATTCGGCCTGTCCGCGGTGGATTTTTTGGGTCATCGGGTTACTCCGGCCGGGGCCACTCCCTTACCAGCTAAGGTGGACGCGGTCCGCTCTTTCCCCCGCCCGACTACCATCAAGGGCTTGCAGGAATTTGTGGGCATGGTCAATTTTTATCATCGGTTCGTGCCTGCAGCAGCTCGGGTTATGCGTCCCCTTTTTCAGTGTCTCGCAGGTAACCCCGCGGAGTTGGTATGGTCCGTAGCTGCGGAGACGGCTTTTGTTGCGGTCAAACAGGCCCTCGCCAATGCCACCATGCTGGTGCACCCGCGCTCCTCCGCCCCCACAGCTCTGACGGTGGACGCCTCAGACGTGGCAGTGGGTGGGGTTTTGGAGCAGCAGGTTGACGGTGAATGGCAGCCTCTTGCGTTTTTCAGCCGGCAGCTCTCTCGAGCGGAGCTCAAGTACAGTGCGTTCGATAGGGAGCTCCTGGCCCTTTATTTAGCAGTCCGGCACTTCCGCTACTTTTTAGAAGGCCGTTCTTTCGTGGCCTACACGGATCACAAACCTTTGACATTCGCTTTTGCTAAGGTTTCTGATCCGTGGTCGGCTCGCCAGCAGCGGCACCTAACCCTCATTTCGGAGTTCACGACCGATGTCCGTCATATTGCGGGTAGGCTGAATGCCGTTGCTGATGCCCTGTCCCGGCCGGCCATTCCCTCCGTAGCCGTGGTTGGTAAACATGTGGATTTCCAGGAGCTAGCGGAGGCTCAGCGCCTGGAAGGAACTGCCGCGGTGTACGCCTCCACAACCTCGGGACTGCGTTTAGAACAGGTGGCGTGTGGCCCCACAGGTATCAAGTTGTGGTGCGACGTTACTCTCCCACGCCCTCGCCCGGTGGTGCCGGCCGCTCTGCGGCGTAAGGTTTTTGAGGCCATTCATGGCCTGGCACATCCGTCCATCAGGGCGACTTCAGCCATGGTGGCCGACCGGTTTGTCTGGCATGGCCTGCGGAAGCAGGTGGCAGCCTGGGCACGCGCCTGCATTCCGTGCCAGACCTCCAAAGTCCATCGTCATGTCCAGCCCCCGCACCAGACATTTGAGGTTCCCCCCGCCCGTTTTTTCCACATCCATGTGGATTTGGTGGGTCCATTGCCCTATTGTAGGGGTTACACCCATCTACTGACGGTGGTTGATCGGTTCACTCGTTGGCCGGAGGCGCTCCCGTTGTCGGACACCTCGGCGGCCTCCTGTGCACGGGCCCTGGCGTTGCATTGGGTGGCTCGTTTCGGGGTCCCGGCTATTATTACTACAGATCGGGGAGCCCAGTTCACCTCGTCTCTCTGGGCCGCGCTGGCGCAGCTTTATGGTGCTCGATTACAGCAGACCACCGCCTATCATCCCCAAGCCAACGGGATGGTTGAGCGTTTCCATCGGCAGCTGAAGGCGTCCCTCTGTGCTCGCCTGACTGGCTACGATTGGGCTGACCAGCTGCCTTGGGTCCTCCTCTGCATCCGTACGGCCCCGCGGGCGGAACTGGGCACATCTTCGGCCGAGCTCGTCTACGGTTCGCCCCTGCGGGTGCCGGGCGATATTCTCCCTCCCACTCCCGCCTTGCCGCCATCCGTCACGTCAGTCTTGGGCTCCCTCCGGGAACGGGTGGATTCTCTGGCTCCAGTCCCCACCTCTAGTCACGGAAGCACAGCAGTTCACGTTCCTTCGGAATTGCGGAGCTGTGATTTCGTGTTCCTTCGGAAGGATTGCCACCGTCCCCCTCTGCAGCCGGTTTACCAGGGCCCGTTCCAGGTGCTCAAAAGAGGGACTGTAACCTTCACCTTGCAGGTAGGAAATCGTCAGGAGCTGGTTTCAGTGTCCCGTCTCAAGCCGGCCCATTTAGACCAGGACCTCCCCGTGTCGGTGGCTCAGCCGCCGCGCCGGGGCCGGCCTGTGGCTGCTCGACTGGTCCCGTCAGCGGCGCCCAGTTTACCACCTTTTGGGCCTCCGCCGCCTATGGTTGGTCCCGGGCTGCCGTTGTTCATCAAGTGCCCCACGTCACCTGCACCCGCCGCTCCGGTGAACCTCCCATCGCCTCCAGCGGCGGCGTCCCCCCCGCCTCCTGTCACACTGGGGGTATCGGTTTCCCCCATCCGTACACGTTCTGGGCGGGAGGTTCGGCCGCCCGTGAGGTATGGTTTCGAGGGTTCTGGGGGGGGTCATGTAGGGACATAGGGATTGGCCAGGTAATAGAACCCTCGGATTGGATTACGGTCACGGGGTGAGGAAGCGCGGGGTATTTAAATGCTTGGCGCCAAACCAGATTAGAGATTAGATTAGTAAGTGAAGTAGTGTTTGTCCAGGAAGAAGTCTGTCGCGTTTGTTACGGGTTTGATACTAATAAAGGATTCAGATAAAACCACTCGTCTGGACTCACTACAACTCCATCAATACTACTTCACAGTCTGTCACTCCATCAGTACCACATGTTACTCCATTAGTAGTACCCAAGAGCGTGTCACTCTCATCAGTACAACCCCACAGTATGTCATTCCATCATTTCTTCCCGACGATGTTTCACTCTGTCAGTACCACCTTAACTATGTAATTTCATCAGTTCTACCCACAGTTTTTCACCCCTTCAATAATACCATCGAATGTGTCACTTTATCAGTATTACCCCCAAAATATACCAGTCCTTCACTACTACCCCACATGATGCTAATCCATAAGTATTACCGCACAGCGTGTCACTCCATCAGTACTACCACATCGTCGGTTACTCCATCATTACTGCATCACAACGTGTCATTTAATCGGTACTATCCCATAGAATGCCATTGCAGCAGTACTAGCAAATGGATAGTCATTCCATCAGTACTATCCCACAGTGCGTCATTCGATCAGTTCTCCCCCTCAATGTGTCACTCCTTCAGAACTACACTATAATGTGTCATTACATCAGCACTGCCCGATTTAGTTTCACACCATTAATACTATACGACAGTGTGCCACGACATCAGTACTACCATATCGCTTGTTCCTCCACAGTACTACCGCACACTGTGTCACTCTATCAGTAATACACCAAAATGTTTTACACAGTTTGTCACTTCACCAGTACAACCCCAAAGTGTATTGCTCCATCTGTACTGCCCACATTGTGTCACTCCATCAATACTACCCCACTGGTCATCACTCCATCAATACAAGCCTACAGTGTGTTAGACGATCATTACTAGAACACACTATGTCACTCCATCAGTACAACCCCAGAGCGTGTCACTTCATTGGTACTACCGCACTTACCTTTCCATCAATACACAACCACAGTGTTTTTCAACATCAATACCACCTTGTGTATTATTCCATTAGTACTACCACACAGGGTGTCACTCTATCAGTACTATCCAACGGTGTGTCACTCCATCAGTACTACACAATGAGTCCTTCCATCAGTACTACCCCACAGTGTTTCAATCCACCAGTATTACTCTGGTATATGTCTATCCAACAGTACTACACCGCAGGGTATCACACAATCAGTACTATTCCACAGTATGCTATTGCGTCAGTACTGCCACATAGTGTGCCATTCCATCAGTACTACCTCAAAGTGTGGCACTCCACCAGCACTGCCCACAGTGTGCCACTGCATCAGTAATAAAATATAGTTTGTTACTCTATCTGTACTACCCTACACTGTGCCACTCCTTCAGTGCTTCCCCATTGAGCATCGCACCATCAGGAATATAACTCGGGTTATCATTGCATCAGTACTACGCCAGCGTGCGACACTACATCAGAACAATCCATTATTACTCCATCAGTATTACCACGCAGCGTGTCACTCCATCAGTACTACCCCACAGTGTAAACCATCAGTACTTCCTCGCAGTGTCACTCCATCAGTATTCCCCACAGTATGTCACTCCATCAGCCCTATCTCACTGTGTCACTCCATCAGTAATTCCCCACAGTTTCACTCTATTAGTATTTACCCACAATGCCTCACGCCATTAGCACTACACTATGTTTATCATTCAATAAGGAATATCCTAGTGGGTCACTCCATAAGTGCTGCCATAAATTGTGTCATTCCATCAGTATTACCAAACAGTGTGTCACTGCATTAGTACTACACCATAGTTTGTCATCACAATAGTACTACCGCTCAGTGTGTCACTCCGTCGGTGAAACCACACAGTGTCTCACTGCATCAATACAACTCCATATTGTCACACTACATCGGTACTGCCCCACATCATGTCACTCCAGTGCAACCCTAGAACGTGTCACTCCATCAATGCTCCACGCAGTTTTTTCTTCCATCAGTACTCCCCAAAGTGTTTCACACCATCAGGACTACCTCAAATCTGCCATTCCATCCGCATTACCCCACAGTATGCTAACCCATCGCGGCGACTCCATAGTGTGTAATTCCATCACTATTTCACCGCAGTTTTGTCATCGCAACAGTACTACCGCAGAGCGTGTCAGTCCATCAGTATTACTGCGTCACTCCAACAGAATGTGCTTTTACATCCGTGCTACCCAAAAGTGTGTCATTCCATCAATACACCCCCACAGTACGTCATTACACCAGTACTACTCCACAGTGTTACACTCCATCAGTACAACACTGGAGCGTGTCATTCCATCAGTACTACCCTACAATATGTTATTCCATCAGTACTACACCACAGTGATGCACTCCATCAGTACTGCATTAAGCTTGTTATTCCATTATGTACACCCACACGGACTCATTCAATTAGTATTACCCAACAGTGTAACCCTCCATCTGTACTGCCCCACCGTCAGTCCTACTTCAGTGTGGAAGTCACAATGTGCAACCCGACAGTACCACCGAACATTGTGTCAATACTTCAGTACTCGCCCACTGTGCGCCATTCTGTCCATACTACCCCCAGTGTGTCATTCAATCAGCACTACAACGAAGTATGTTACTCCATCAGTACAACCGCGCAGTGTGTCACTCCATTAGTACTACTCCACAGCGTGTCACTCCATCAGTTTTACCCTAAGGGGTGGGGTGATGGAGTGACAAACTGCGTGGTAGTACTGACGCAATGACATGAGTACTACCACACAGTTTGTCACTCCGTCAGGACTACTTCAGTGTGGAACTATATCAGTACGACCCAGGGTGTCAGTCCATCAATTCTACGCCACAGTGTGCCAGTTCCTCAGTACTACCTCACAATGTATCACTCCATTAGTCTACCCACAGTGTTTCATCCATCAATTCTTCCGTACAGTACGTCATTACAACAGAACTACCTCACAATTTGTCACTAAATCAGTACTATTCCACTGTGTGTCACTTCGTCAGTACTACTCCACAGTTTGTCATAACAACAGTACTACTCATTGTGTCACTCCATCAGTATTACCCGCAGTGTGTTACTACATCAGTAGAGGCCCACGGTGTATCACTCCATCAGAACTACTGCAAAGTGTGTCACTTCATCAGTACTACTGCAGTGTGTCACTCCATCTGTACCAACCCACAGTGTGTTAATCCACACGAACTGCATCAACTGGTGTCACTCCATCAGTATTACAGTGTAGTGCTGAAGTGTTCAAAGCAGGAGGCCCTGTCATGATGCAGAAGATGACTGAACTCTTCCAGTCCATGTGGAATGAAGGGAAGGTCCCACAACAGCTGAAAGATGCCAGCATAGTCCACATCTACAAGAGGAAAGGCAACCGCCAGTCTTGCGACAATCATCGAGGCATCTCCGTCCTGTCCATAGCTGGGAAGATCTTGGCTCGCATCCTGCTCAACTGTTTCATTCAACACCTTGAGCAGGATCTCCTTCCAGAAACCCAGTGCAGTTTCCGTGCTGTCGACATGATATTTGCTGCACGCCAACTCCAGGAAAAAGGCCAAGAGCAGCACAGCGACCTGTTCGTGACCTTCGTCGATCTGACTAAGGCCTTCGACACTGTCAGAAGAGGTGGCTTGTGGATAATGAAGTTTGGCTGTCCCAGCAAGTTCATCACGATTGTCCGGCAGTTCCATGGCGGCACGATGGTGAAAGTGCTTGATGATGGAGACGAGTCGGGAGCCTTTCCAGTGACAAACGGCGTGAAGCAAGGTTGTGTTCTTGCCCCTACACTCTTCAGCATGGTCTTCTCTGCCATGCTGACCGATGCCTTCCGTGACTGCCAGGATAGAATACACATCAGGTACAGGAACTGACAGCAGGCTGCTCAACCTCAGGCGCCTGCAAGCTGTTACAAACGTGAAGGAGACTATCATCAGAGATTTCTTGTTTGCTGATGACTGCGCCCTCAACGCCAGCACAGAGCAGAAGATGTAGCATGAAATGGACTGCTTCTCACAGGCCTGTGACAACTTTGGTCTCTCCATTAGCAACAAAACATCTGAAGTTATGTACCAGCCCGCGCCTGGAAAGCCCTACCAGGAACCACACATCACGGTGAAGGGGCAGAATCTACAGGCAGTCGACAGCTTTACGTATCTGGGTATTACACTCCTGGGTATTACACTCCCGCGAGTGGTGAACATTGACGCTGAGGTCAGCGCTGCCTTTGGGCGACTCCGTGGGAATGTTTGGGAGCGGAGAGGACTCAGCCTTACCACCAAGCTGAAGGTCTACCGTGCAGTGGTACTCTCTGCCAGTGAGACCTGGACTGTCTGCAGCAGACATGCCAAACAGCTCAAACACTTTCACTTGAGCTGCCTACGTAGACTCCTTCACATCAGGTGGCAGGACAAAATTCCCGACACAGAGGTCTTGGAACGGGCCGGAATCCCGAACGTCCACACCCTCCTACGGAAAGCCCAAGCCAGATGGGCAGGCCATGTCGTCAGAATGCCCGTAAGTCGAATGTCAAAACAGCTTCTGTATGGGGAACTGTGTGGGGAACTGAATGGGAAACTGTGTCAGGGCAAGCGCTCAGTAGGAGGACAGAAGAAACGGTTTAAGGACTGCCTCAAAGTGTCCCTCAAAGGCTTGGACATCAACTTCAGCACTTGGGAGTCTCTTGCTCTGGACCGTCCAACCTGGCGTAGCAAGCTCACCACAGGAGCCCGTGCAGCAGAGAACAGACGCACTGCGGAGGCCCAGAGGAAACGCACCGCGCGCAAGGCCCGGGCTACTTCCACTTCCACTGCAGCAGCCATCCACTTGTGTCCTACGTGTGGGCGTGCCTTCCGGACCCGGATTGGCCTCACCAGTCACTTCCGGACCCACAGTCGCCAATCCTCCAACTGAAAGTGAAGTCATGGTCATCTTCGAACCCGAAGGACAAACAACAACAACAACACAGCACATTGTGTCACTCCATCAGTACTACCTCCACATTGTGTCACTCCATCAGTACTACCTCCACATTGTGTCACTCCATCAGTACTACCTCCACATTCTGTCACTCCATTAGTGCACTGCACAGTGTGTAATTCCACCAGTACTATTGCGCAGTGTGTCACTTCATCAATACAACTCCAAAGTGTGTCACTCCATCTGTACCAACCCACAGTGTGTTAATCCACCATTACTACCATACATTGTGTCACCCCATCAGTTCCACTGCACAGTGTGTCACTCCATCAGTAATGCCCCACACCGTGTGACGCCGTCACTAAAACCCACAGTATGCCATTACATCATTACAAACACACATGTTCACACCCTCAAACACAGTCAAACACGCACACACACATACCCGCGCAAGAAGACACACACAATCTCTCAAATGCAATCACAAACAATCAAATATACTCTCACACATTCTCACATACAATCACACGTACACATGCACTCACACTAACAGATATTCACACGCACTAGCACGAAGAGACACGCACACATTCGCACACACTTACACACGAACACATTCTCTGACAACACCATCATATACTCTCCCACACACGCGCACACACACACACACACACACTATCAAAGAATTACATACTCAAACACTCTGACAAACTCACATCCCACATATTCTCTCACATTCTCACAAACAGCCACACACACGCACAGACGCAAACACTGTCCTTCACAAACCCACATGCACTCTCCTACTCAGAGACACATGTACATTCAATCGCACTTGCATCCACACTTACTAATGCTCACAAACTCACACGCACATTCACGCACACGCACAGACAGACACACACACACACACACACACACACACAAATATAGGCACTCTTACAAACTCTACCGATCTCTCATACGCAGACCCGCATGCACATGTGCACATTTTGGGATTGAGTGTATCCTTGGATGTTCGCAGCGAGCAGCCAGCACAGCGTGGCCGGGGTGTTAACGATGAGCGGGGCCAAGCCCTTCAGTCGGCCCGGCTCGCCCACCGCGGATGGCGATGAGAGCCGCGCCTCGGGAGCGAGGAGGGAGCCGCGAGGAACCGCAGAGAGCGAGGTGGACCGTCGGAGAACGAGGAAGTCCGCCGAGAACGAAGGGGCGACTCGCGGTGCGGCGGCAGGGAGCGTTTGTAACTTTGTCGGCGTCAAAATGGGGCGACACTTTTGTACTGCCTAGGTGAGGTCTGCGACATGATGTTACCAGGTTGTCTGTAAAACTAAGCATTTCACTCTACCTGGGTAAGTGATAATAAAGTATCATTGAATCATTGAAATTCCTGCAACCGCATACACTAACGCACACACACACACACTCATTTGCACAATCTCACACATTCACACTCGCATACACGTGCTAACACACTCTTGCACGGACTCGCACACACACACTGTCACACACAATCAATATCCAATGCGAGGCAGGCTGCACCTCTGGAGAAATCTAGTTGAGTATGTCAGTTTAGTGCAATTTATTGTCACGTGTACCGAGGTACCGTGAAAAGATTTTGTTGCGTGCTACCCAGTCAGTGGAAACAAAATACATTATTACAGTCGAGCCATTTACAGATTATAGATAGATACATGATAAGGGGATAACGTTGAGTGCAATGTAAAGCCTGCAAAATCCGATCGAGGATAGTCCGAGGGTCAACAAAGAGGTAGATAGTAGTTCAGCACTGCTTTATGGTTGTGGTGGGATGATTCCGTTGCCTGATAACAGCTGGGAAGACGCTGACCCTGAAACTGGAGGTGTGCATTTTTACACTTCTATACATTTTGCCTGATGGGACAGAGGAGAAGCAGGAGTGGCAAGGGTGCAACTCGTCCTTGATTATGCTGCTGGCCTTGCCGAGGCAGCGTGGTTTATAAATTGAGTCAATATAACGGAGGTTGGTTTGTGTGATGGTCTGGACAATTCGCAGCAATTTCTTGCGTTCTTGTATGGAGCTGTTCCTAAACCAAGCTGTGATGCATCTTGATAAAATACTTTCTATGGTGCATCTGTAGATGTTGGTGAGAGTTGTAGAGGGCACGCCGAACTGGCTAACCCTGCTAAGGACATGGATGGGTGAAGTTTCGGTACGGGACCTTTCTTCAGACTGATTGTGGTGGGACGGGGGAACAGCAGAACAAAGCGAGTTGATCGATGACCGGGTGAATACCGTTTTCATTGTCAGGTGCGAGGTAAGGGTTGAGCAGGATGGAATTATAAAGAAAGAGGAAGTAATATCGGTTGAAGTTGTGGTGGAGGGGATGTATTGGTGCGAGTCCGGATGAAGCACGAGGAGGAGCGAGGAGGAAGTGGGAATTTGCACTTAGTTACGTAACATTGGATCATTCAAAGTTCATACCATTAGGAATTCTCTGCCTCAGAAGGCAGTGGAGGCCAATTCTCTGAATGCACTCAAGAGAGAGCTTGATAGAGCTCTTAAGGATAGCGGAGTCAGGGGGTATGGGGAGAAGGCAGGAAAGGGGTAGTGATTGAGAATGATCAGCCATGATCACATTGAATGGCGGTGCGTACAGGCTCGAAGGGCCGAATGGCCTCCTCCTGCACCTATTGTCTATTGTCTATTGTTGCAAGGCACCAAGGGCGGAATATGAAGTGGCGTTCTTTCAGTTTGCATGTCGCTTCAGTCTGGCAATAGAGGAAGCAAAGGACAGAAAGGTCAGTGTGGGAAGGCGAGTTACAACGGGAAGATCCTGGAGGCCTTGACGGAACGACGATAAGTGTTGGGCCGAACGGTCGCCGAGTCTCCACTTGACCACGCCGATGCAAAGGAGACCATATCTGGAACACCGCATGCAATAGAAGGGATTAGATGAGGTGCATGTGAACAGCAGCCTCGCCTGGAAGGGCTATTGGAGTGTGAGGGA
This sequence comes from Rhinoraja longicauda, assembly GCF_053455715.1. Classification (NCBI taxonomy): domain Eukaryota; kingdom Metazoa; phylum Chordata; class Chondrichthyes; order Rajiformes; family Arhynchobatidae; genus Rhinoraja; species Rhinoraja longicauda. The sequence goes on along the minus strand of NW_027601273.1, from coordinate 5,102 downwards.
ACGGGGTAGAGAGACATCCCATGGTAGCTAACCGTTTTAACCGCACTTCGCAATAAAGGCCTTGGAGAGAGAGGTGAGGGCGAGCAGGGGGAGTGTTGGGGAAAAGAGAGAGACAGATAGGGAGTACGGTGATGAAAGGAAGAGATAGCGGAGAAGACGAAAGAAGAGATGGAGGGAAAGTTAAGTAACAAAGGGAGAGTGCGAACATGAAAAGAGAGCGGAGTTCAGATCGCGTGGGTTGGCAAAACGGAGCGATGGAAGGGTCAGATAGTTAGAAAGAAACGGAGGGATAAATGCAATGGGAGCGAGAAGGAGGGGGGGTTAGGAGAGAGAGGTTGACAGAGAGATGGCGGAGCAGAGAGGAAGAATAGAGATGGTAGGAGAGAGTGATAGTTCATAGAGAGCGACAGCAGTAAGGATGGAGGGAGACAGAAAGGGAGCGGGGAGATGTGTCGCATCATTCGCTGTTTTATTTGGGTTTCGGACAATTCTGAAGCCACAATGTTTCTGTTCTCTGAGTGTCGTGAGTCTTTGGGTCGTTCCTGCTCAGAGGTGACGAAGGCAGAGAATGTTATTGTCCCGGCGCAAAATCAGACCCACTGCAGGCAAGCAAGGAGTGAATGGTTACCGGCCTCGCCGGGAGTGTGGGGGTGAGGTTGCAGTCAGTTAAGCCGCGATCATATTGAGTGGTGAAGCAGAGTGGAGGGGCCACTTTAGTGCGAGGTGATCTGTTGATCTAATTCCTCAACCTGTGGACAAACGTCGCCCAGTCCACCTTCAAACCGGGCACCAGAAGCCCTGAGAGGGTCCCTGGAATTTGGGATTGCCTTAGTGAGTGAAGCGGGTTGAATGAAATCAGACAAACAACATAAGGCGGAGAGTTGGACCAGATGGAGTTTGAAGCAATATCCCATTTGCTGGAGCAATGCCGCTCCCAATTTCCATCCCTCAGTATCGCCACAATTCCCAGTCTTTGGAGTTTCTCAATCAATTCCCTGAATAAATCACGACCGGTCTCAGCAGGGATTTCACTTGGCTGATATCATCTGTTTACGAATCATTTCAAAATCTCTATTTTTAAACTCTGCTAAAACTTTACAGTCCCAGTGGTACGGAAAATGGTATAAAATCTCCGGGAATGTTCTGCCCCAGCATTTCATTCCGAGAGATTACCGGTAGCTCACGGGGACACGTCGCTGGGCAGAGAAAATGGGGCACCATTATTGGGAATATTACGCCGTGCAGAAAATCTTGTACGTGATCATTGCTGCCGTTGGAGTCCCTGGTAAGTGAGCAGAACAATTCATGTTTTATAACTCCGTCCGTTAACCGGTGTTGACCTGGTTCTGATGATGTTACAATATTCCCAACTGATGATCGTTGTACAAGAATATGTGAAGTATATCAATCCTCTCAGAGAAATATCTTTTAATTAACGATGTGATTTTTCTAACTTTCAGACAGCCGAAACTTACCCTCTTTTTCTCCCACTGCCGGGACCCACTAGAATGTTGTTCTTGCCTTCAGTGGGACCTTGCCCAGAGTTGTCCCAGTGCTCGGGACAGGCAGCTCTCCGGGACGGTGTGACTGGGAAGGGGTTTACAATGTGAAGTTCACTGTGTCTGAGTTATTGATCAGAGTGAACACCCGCTCCTGTGGACACGTCTCACTGTGGAGTCTGTCACAGTCGGATTCCACCGCCTATTGGTCAATAATTGGATCGATCTCCTGAACCGGTGGCCGCGGATCTACCGGCGTGTGTTGTTACCGAACTGAACTCACTGTGGAATGAATCCATTAACGGAGCCACTCTGCTGCCGGATCCTAAGTTGTCCCTGCCTTCCCTCTGGAACCCTCCTCGTCCCCATCAGATGCCGAGTTCCCAGAGCCCTGGTTAAACGCGGCCGGTCACGGTTAAGTCTGTCAAACCGGCCCCATCAGAGACTGTGAGCGGGGTTAACTGTAGACAGGACCATTCCGCTTATTGTAGCGGGCGGCTGCTCGTTCCCTCCCCGCCCTTTACCCCGCCCGTCGCCTTATCTCCTCTCCCCTGAAGCAGGCAGGTCGGGCACAGTCGGACCGGGTCTAACATTGTTAAACCTGCAGCCGCGCACCGACTCCAACACTCCTGATCTCCAGCTGAAAGTGGAGCCGGTGTTTAGCCCCGGAGACCGTGTTCAGTAATGCCCAGTGTCCGTCCCCTTCTCTTTCCGCAGTGAATTTAGTGGCGATTGTGATCCTGTCCCGGGGAAAGTGCGGCCTCTCCACCTGCACCACTCGCTACCTGGTGGCCATGGCAGCGGCCGATCTACTCACCCTGATCATCGAGGTCATTTTGTATAGATCCGATCTCATTACTTTTATTGGAGTTTCTGTCCATCAACCCTGTGTGCAGTGTTAACCTTGTACTGCAGTTTGCAGCTATAGACTGTTCTGTCTGGTTCACCGTCACTTTCACCTTTGATCGCTTTGTCGCCATTTGTTGCCAGAAGCTGAAAACAAAATATTGCACCGGGAAAACTGCGGCTGCGGTTCTCGCAACAGCCGGCGTTCTGCTGTGTCTGAAAAACGTTCCCCGCTACTTCACACGGGAACACTGGACAACCATCGACAATGTCCCGTGGGGCTGTGACACGGTGGACAGTTATTACACTGACCCCGGGTGGGTGGCATTTGACTGGATCGACACGGTTTAACTCCGCTCCTCCCTTTCGCTGTGATCCTGCTGCTCAACGCTCTGACAGTCCGGCACATTCTAGTGGCCAGTCGGGTCCGTCAGGGGCTGAGGGGTCAGAGCAAGGGGGAGGAAGCGCAGTGACCCGGAGTTGGAGAGCAGGAGGAGGTCTGTGGTTTTACTCTTCACCATCTCCGGCAGCTTCATCCTCCTGTGGATGACGCTGTTTGTCGTCTATTATCAGATCACAGGGATTGGGAATGATCTGAATGATTCTCAATATATCTTTAACAACGTCGGGTTTTTGCTGAGGAATCTCAGCTGCTGCACCAACACATTTATTTACGCGGCGACACAGTCCAAGTTCAGGGAGCAGGTGAAGAGCGCGGTGAAATATCCGCTCACCTCAGCGCTGCGGCTCATTAATAAACCCGCGCCCTGAGCGCATCCCAGAGGGCGGCCGCAGTCTCTCCGCTCCGGGCTCCGGCTCCTCACATTCACCGCCGCATCTTCCAGCTGTCAGTCCCGGGCGGATGATCCCATCGCCGGCCCCGCTCCAGGACCCCCAGCCCCTCACATTCACCCAATCAAAGACGCAGATTAAGCAGAAAGAATAACACCATTGCCTGTCATATATATTGATCATTTTTAATGACAGTCCCTGATCATTGAAGTGTTTATTTCAGTTTCTACCTCCTCATTCTCACCCTCCCGCCCTCCGCACTGGGGACCGTTCAGGGGTAGGGTGGGTGGGCCTCCCCCTCTCTCCCCCTCTCCCTCTCTCTTCCGTCTCTCTCTCTCTCCCTCTCCCCCCTCCCTCTCCCCCTCTCTCTCTCTCCCTCTCTCTCTCTCTCTCTCTCCCTCTCTCTCTCTCTCTCTCTCTCTCTCTCTCTCTCTCTCCCCCTCTCCCTCTATCTTCCGTCTCTCTCTCTCTCCCTCTCCCCCTCTCTCTCTCTCTCTCTCTCTCTCTCTCT
>NW_027601273.1:0-954 GCF_053455715.1 Rhinoraja longicauda | reverse complement strand
CATAGAAAATAGTTGCAGGAATTTGCCATTTGGCCTTTTGAGCCAGGACCGCCATTCAATATGATCAAGGCCGACCATCCTAAATCAGTACCCCGTTCCTGCTTTCTCCCCATGCAGCTTTATTCCGTTAGCAGTAAGAGCCATATCTGACTCTCTCTTGAAAACCTCCTGTGAATTGGCCTCCACTGACTTCTGTGGCAGAGAATTCCACAGATTCACAATTCATCTCAACTGGGGAGGTCGACGACAGATTAGTTTTTCCTCATCTCAGTAATAATTGAGCTACCCCTTATTCGTAAACTGTGATCCCTTTTCTGGACTCCCACAACATCGGGAACATTTTTCCTGTATCTAGCCTGTCCAATCCCTTAAGATATGTATATGTGTAAGAAGGAACTGTAGATGCTGGTTTCAACAGATAGACACAAAAAGCTGGAGTAACTCAGCGGGACAGGCAGCATCTCTTGGGAGAAGGAATAGGTGGAGACCCTTCTTCAGAATTCTGTATCTTTCGACAAGATCCTCTCTCATCCTAAATTCCAGTGAAGTTAAGAGAGCTCTCACGCACACTCAGTCTGTATTTCTGTGCCTATTTATTAATTAATTCAAGAGAGCATTTCTCCCTTCCTGTTGTGTATATCTGGTACACATAGAAACTGAAAGAAACACTTCAATGATCCGAGACATATTAAAATGACCAACGTATATGACAGGCAGTTATATCATTTTGTTGTTTAAACTGCAGGTGTGAGAACTTTCGACACCTATTTACGTTTAATTCCTCGGATGTCCAGGCTAGAGTTTAGTTTGAGGAGAGTGAAACACCTGTTGGACACTTGTGAGGGTGATGAACAATGTGCCTCCGTTGTTGGTGACACCACCACCCAATACAGTATCGCCACTGTTGTGCAGTCAGTGATGTGTCTGCTATGTGGCTACAACTGGGGAGGCCTA
>NW_027601272.1:692967-767500 GCF_053455715.1 Rhinoraja longicauda | reverse complement strand
TGACCCCATTGATAGAGATCGGGGCATATTCCCCGTTATGTGACCTACGGAAGTTGATGATCAGCTCCTTGGTCTTGGTGGTATTTAGGGACAGGTTGTTATCCGAGCACCAGTCCGCCAGGTTCTGCACCTCCGCTCTATAGTTTGTTTCATCCCCGTTGGTGATCAGCCCGATCACCGTTGTGTCATCTGCAAACTTGACAATGGTGTTGGTGTCGAATGCAGGAACACAGTCGTGTGTGAAGAGGGAGTAGAGCATGGGGCTCAGAACACAGCCCTGTGGTGTGCCGGTACTCAGGGTGATAGTGGAGGACAGGTGCGGGCCCATTCTCACTGCCTGCGGTCGTTCCAGCAGGAAGTCCAGGATCCAGTCACATAATGACGAGCTAAGGCCTAGCTGGTGGAGTTTGGTGATGAGCTTGGTGGGGATGACCGTGTTGAAGGCGGAGCTATAGTCAATGAATAGCATCCTCACGTACGTGCCCTGTCTCTCTAGGTGAGTCAGGACAGTGTGAAGAGCCAGAGAGATGGCGTCCTCTGTAGATCTATTTGCCCTGTATGCAAATTGATGTGGGTCCAGTGAGTCAGGGATGCTGGATTTGATGTGTGAGAGGACTAGCCTCTCAAAGCACTTCATGACAATCGGCGTTAGGGCAACCGGGCGGTAGTCGTTCAGGTTGGAGATCTTTGCTTTTTTCGGCACCGGAACTATGATAGCCGACTTCAGGCACTTGGGGACCGTAGCCAGAGATAATGACAGGTTAAAGATCTTGGTGAATACCTCAGCCAGCTGTTCAGCACAGTCCTTCAGTACCCTTCCTTGAACACCATCCGGTCCTGCAGCCTTGCGTGGGTTGACCCTTTGCAGAGCGCGTTGTACCTCCTGTGTGCTCAGTTGCAAGACCTGTCCCACCGCCTCGGCTGGGATTCTTTCACTCAAGGTGGTTTTGCCAGTTTCAAAGCGGGCAAAGAAGGTGTTAAGCTCGTTGGTCAATGCCATATCGCTGTGGGGGCAGGCAGGGCTGCTCTTGTAGCCAGTGATGTCCCTGACACCCTGCCACATGCTTCTGGTGTCCGTGGTGTTGAAGTGACATCACCCCTCGTCAGGATCAAACCCGGGTCTCTGGAGCTGTGAGGCAACAACTCTACCGCTGCGCCACTGTGCCTCCCGGAGAGAAAGGAGAGTGAGAAATCTAGGAAACGCAGTGCATTTGGCTTAATCTCATAGAATCACATGATGGTTACAGCACGGACAAGGCTGTTTGGCCCATCATATCCTTGTCAGCTCTCTAACAGAACCATTCCCTTGTTGCAGTCACTCAGACTTTCCTCTGTAGTGTTGTGACTTTTTGCTTCCCATATATTTATCCAATCCTCTCTTCAAAGGACTAACATTTGCCACCCTCCAGTCCTCTGACCCCCTCCCTCTCCCCCACACCCCCCCCCCACTATCCAAAGAACATTGGATTATGGCTGAGTCCTTGTGATTTCCTCCCATTCTTTCCCTACAACCCCAGGACATGCCTCATCCAGTCCTGGTGATGTGTCTTCAGGCAGTTTCTCTACTCCCACCAAGTTGCTGACTTTTAACACAACCAGTGTCACTATTACTCTGCAAGTGTTTATATTCCTGGTGAAGACTGATACAACGTGCACATCTAACCTGGACAGACTAAACTCCCATTCTTTTCTTTAATACACTCTGTCCCTCTAGGAATTTTCTGTAGGCATGTACTCATTAGAATGCCTTCAGATTCCCATATGCATTTGCAGCTAATCTTTCCTTGCATATTCTTTTGCCTCAAGTTTTCATTCTGACTATTTTGAAATAAACTTGTTTTTCCTTAGTTTTTGCAACTGACACTTCTCATAAGCAACCTTTTTCTTTTGCAATAATTTCCTGAGTCTTTCATCATCCAAGGAGCTCTGAACCTCGTTGTTGCTTCTGGTTCCTAATGTGATAAGTGCCTCATCTGAACCTGAACCTTTGCTTCCATAAGGAGGCTTAATCTGCTACATATTTACCTCTCAATTTAACCCGGGAACCAGAGTCTCTCGCAATCTGTTGAAATTAATCTCTGTCCAATTATGTTTGCTTGAAATTGTTCCTTTTCTACAGTTAACTTAAATCTTGTGATGTTCTATTCACTGCCACATAGAACAGTCCTGTAGAGGAGCAGCCCTTTCGGCCCACCAAGCTTGTGCCAGACATGATGCCAAGACCATCTCTTATCTACGTGGACATAATCCACACCTGTCCATTCCCTACATATCCATGGGCCTATCCAAAAGTCTCATAAACACTGCGATTGTATCTGCTTCGACTATCACTCCTGGCAGTGTCTTCTAAGCACTCGCCACCTTCTGTGGAAAAAAAGTTGTCCCTTTAAACTTTGTCCCTCACACCTTGTAGCCATGCTCTGTGCATGGAAATGGACAGATGATCCGTTGGTTGTGACCCTTCACACTGGATAGGGGTCCTGACCCCAAAGGTCATTTAGACATTTCCCTGCACAGTTGCTGCCTGACCAACGAGTTACACCATCTGTTTGGGTTGGGTTTTTTTTACAACATTGGTGCCATTTGTGTTTTTGTGATGGGATTTATCCAATGTTGCAGTAATGTAATAAAAAGAACGATCTCTGCCTGGAAAAGCCTGCTGATAAAGTCTGAACCCTGTCTAACATGAGTGTCTCCCTGTCTAACATAAAGTCTGAACCCTGCCTAACGTGAGTGTCTCCCTGTCTAACATAAAGGCTGAACCCTGTCTAACGTGAATGTCTCCCTGTCTAACATAAAGGCTGAACCCTGCCTAACGTGAATGTCTCCCTGTCTAACATAAAGGCTGAACCCTGCCTAACGTGAATGTCTCCCTGTCTAACATAAAGTCTGAACCTTGCCTAACGTGAATGTCTCCCTGTCTAACATAAGGCTGAACCTTGTCTAACGTGAGTGTCTCCCTGTCTAACATAAAGGCTGAACCCTGTCTCACGTGAATGTCTCCCTGTCTAACATAAAGGCTGAACCCTGTCTAACGTGAATGTCTCCCTGTCTAACATAAAGTCCAAACCCTGTCTCACGTGAATGTCTCCCTTGTGTCCACAATGTAGCACTATCTGAAGAGCTGGGTTTAACAAGCTGTGACACGTGTGAAAAAATGGTGCATCATCTCTCCCTTGGTCAGAAGGACGGCATAGACATGATGAAAACCTGCAGCTCGATGTCTGGGGTGTCCCATATCTCCGTGAGTCAAGGGAATCCAAAATGTGCGAGTGTTGGCAACGCCTGCCATCGATGGTGGAGGATTTGAGACGGGACGGATTGGGCAGCAATCAGTTAGATTGGACTTTTCTTCCTTTGTTCAAATGATGTACCTGATCAAAATTTCCACATTATGGGAACAAAGGTGGTCTAGATTTGTGGCTAGTTTTAGGGCACGGTGCTTCAGTGCTAAAAAGCATTGCCTAAAGATTTTTGAGTGAGGACATGCATTCATTGCCACAAGAGGCTGTGGAGGCCATCAATTGATATTTAAGTCGAAGATTGATAGATTCTTGAATACTACAGGTGTCAGTGATTATGGGGAGAAGGGAGGAGAATGGGATTGTGAGGGAGAGATAGATCAACAATGATTAAATGGCAGAATAGACTTGATGGGCCGAATGGCCTCATTCTTCTGCTCCAACTAATGAACTTATTAGATCAGAAGTAAGGATATTTGGTGAATATTGCATAAGGTTTAAATGTATACGGAATTACCAATGAAGCAGTCCACTGCCATTGTACATTAATGCTGATGCAAAATAGTCGTAGTCCTTGTCATTGTGTGCAATCTACAAAATGTCCTGCTGTTACTTGCCCAGGCTGCTGAATAGCCACTCCCAAACTTGTGACCACGTCCAAACGACGAGAACCTAGGCTGTAGGTTCACCACCCTCCAAATTCACAAACCCTCCGGACTTTGAAATGAATCGCGAGTCCTTCATTGTGTCTTGGAACTCCCCACACAACTGCATTGTGGAAGTAGCTTCACTAGAAGAACAACACCTGTTCAAGCAGAGACAAGCAGGAAATGTGGCCTTTCCTCCACTCCCATACTAGAAAAACTTTTCTTCGTGAAGTTCACACGATAGTGGAGGAGGAAGCAAATGTTTGGCACGTCTCTGGTGTACAAGGGCACATTACCAGGTGCATCCATTTTTTGTTGTTGCAAATAAATACAGAAGTAGAAGTGAAGAAAGGAAGTGAAATTATGTTAAATGCTGAAGTAACTCAGCGGGTCAGGCAACATCTCTGGAGAGAAGGAATGGGCGATGTTTCGGGTTGAGACCCTTCCTCAGACTGATATCAGGGGAGTGGGCGGACTGATGACTGATGTCAACCAGCATCTGCAGTTCTTTCCTACACATTTTATCTTACCAGCATCTGCAGTTCTTTCCTACACATTTTGTACTGACATTACTTAGCTTAGTTTAGAGATACAATGCAGAAACAGGCCCTTTGGTCCACCGAGTCCACAACGATCAGCGATCCCCGCACACTAACACTATCCTACACACTAGGGACAATTTACAATTTTATCAAAACCATTTAGCCTACAAACTTGTACGTCTTTGGAGTGTGGTAGGAAACCTGGAGCACCCAGAGAAAACCCACGTGGTCACAGGGAGAACGTACAAACTCCGTACACACAGCATCCTGGTCAGGATCGAACTTGGGTCTCTGGCGCTGTAAGGCAGCAAGTCTACCGCTGCGCCACCATGCCGTCCATTCTATACTGTATGTATTAGTACTGTAACTGTCTTTTTTACCATTAATTAGAGTTTTGTACTGGAATTCACATAGAACAATGCAAGAATATAAATTGTTAGCTCTATCAGAACGGAACTGCTGATGATCTGTCGTTTCAATCTGATTCTCCCCTTAGTGCGAAGACTTTGTTTATGTTTACAAACCCCAGCTTGACATGATGCTTCCCAAGTCCCAGAATTCAAATTACATTTGCAAGGTAAGAGTGAGGACATTCTCCTAATGGATGAGGAAGTAAACAGCAGGACAGTGAGTGGATGTTGTCTATCTAGATTTTCAAAAAGCCTTTAAGGTGCTGAAGGTGAGGCTGTAAAGTAGATGGGGTATCAAAGGGAAGATACTAGCATTGATAGCAGGTTCATGAGGGGATTGAAGGCTTTGTGGCCAGGTTTGCACATGGCACAAAGAGGGGCAGGTAGCGTAGAGAAAGCAGGGAGTCTGTAGCAGGACTTGGGCAGGTTGGGAGAATGGCAGTTCAAAAAGAATTTCAAACATTGCGATTATATGATCTATTGATAGGACTTTGGCCTCTGTAAGAGGAAGTAAAGCAATGACAGGCAAAAGGGAGGCAGTATATGTTATCTACATTTACACAAAGCCTTTAAGGGACCGCACGTGAGGCTGGTGAAAAAGATAAGAGCCGAAGGGGGTACTAGTGTTGATATCAGGTTGGCTGGATGGCAGAAAGCAAGGAGGGGCAATAAAGGGGGCTTTCTCTTGTTGGCTGCCAGTGACTAGCAGCGTTCCACAGTGGAACCGCTTGTTGGCTGCCAGTGACTAGCAGCGTTCCACTTGTTGGCTGCCAGTGACTAGCAGCGTTCCACAGTGGAACCGCGTGTTGGCTGTCAGTGACCTGCAGCGTTCCACAGTGGAACCGCTTGTTGGCTGCCAGTGACCTGCAGCGTTCCACAGTGGAACTGCTGCTCTTCACTTGTATATCATTGATGAGGAGATTGAAAGCTTTGTGGCCAAGTTTGCAGATGATACAAAGACAGATGGAGGGCAGGTAGTGTAGAGAAAGCAGAGACTCTGCAAGACTTGGGCAGTTTGGGAGAGTGGGCAGGTTGGGAGAGTGCGCAGCGTGGCTGTACAAACATTGCTGCATACATGTTTTATTGATAGGAACTCGACCTCTGTGTAAGAACGATGAAAGACGGATTGCTTGGAGACAATGAATGTACCTGGGGACCGCAACACTGGTGCTCGGATAAAGCAGTAGCCGCTCGCTGCAAAGTAAGTATGACTTAATTTCTTCATGTGATGTTGGGGAAATGACAGTTGTAGAGATTTATTGGGGTAAGAGATTTCGAGGAACCCTCGAGCCTGATTGTTGTTTGTGTCTATATTTTAAACTAGTTTTGATTTGGATCCACAATTCAGAATTGAGCACGTGTCTTTCACGTTGCTGCCACATCCAAGTTAGAACTTAACGATCTAACTATCATTTACACAGGCTCAGTGCTACAAGCTCTGATTTGTAGAAAATAACTGAGAACATAAGGTGTAGGAAGTAACTGTAGATGCTGGTTTACACTGAGTGCTGGATTAACTCAGTGGGTCAGGCAGCATCTGTGGAGAACATGGATAGGTGACGTTTCACAGAGTGCTGGAGTAACTCAGTGGGTCAGGCAGCATCTGTGGAGAACATGGATAGGTGACGTTTCACAGAGTGCTGGAGTAACTCAGCGGGTCAGGCAGCATCTGTGGAGAAAAGGTACGGGTGACACTTCAGATTCAGAAGAACATAAGAATTGGAGTTGAAGTAGACCATTCAAGTATGCTCTGCCATTTAGTTTTCCAGCACTATCTGCAGCAGCAGTAGCAAGCAGCAGCAGTAGCAAGCAGCACCAAGCTGTGTTGCTTGGGAAGTAGTGTGTGGGGATTGTGTGGGGATTGTGTGGGGATAGTAAGGAGTAAGACCTGTGTGATCTACCGGACTAGTTTCGATCGCCTAGCTTGGGGTCGGAGAGGAATTTCCCGGATTTTTCCCCAAATTGGCCTGGGTTTTTTATCCGGTTTTTCGCCTCTCCCAGGAGATCACTCAGTTCTTTTGGGTGGGCGGTTGGAGCGGTTGGAGTAGCGGCCGGGCGGTAGGTTTAGTAACCGAGCGCGGGGCTTTGTTTGGAGAGTATGACTGCCAGGGCAGTTTTTTGTTCTGGTGTCAGATGTGGGGAATCTGGGAGTCTGATAGTCTTCCAGACATCCACATCTGCGCCAGGTGTGACGAGATGGGGCTCCTAAGGGACCGTATTAGGAACCTGGAGCGGCAGATTGATGACCTCCGTCTGATCAGGGAGAGTGAGGAGGTTATAGATAGGAGTTACAGGGAGGTGGTCACTCCTAGACCACGGGAGGTAGATAAGTGGGTCACTGTTAGGGGGGGCTAGGAACAGAGGCAGGGACTAGGGAGTAACCCGGTGGCTGTACCCCTTGGAAATAAGTACTCCTGTTTAAGTACTGATGGGGGGGACAGCCTACCTGGGGGCAACGACGGTGCCCGGGCCTCTGTCAAGGAGTCCGGCCCTGTTGCTCAGAAGGGTAGGGAAAGGAAGAGGAGAGCAATAGTAATAGGGGACTCTATAGTGAGGGGGTTAGATAGGCGTTTTTGTGGACGCAGTCGGGAGACCCGGATGGTGGTTTGCCTCCCTGGTGCCGGTGTCCGGGATGTGTCTGAGCGTGTCCAGGATATCCTGAAAGGGGAGGGAGAGGAGCCAGAGGTCGTGGTACATATAGGTACCAACAATATAGGTAGGATAAGGGAAGAGGTCCTGAAAGGAGAATTCAGGGGGCTAGGAAGTGAGTTAAAAAAAAGGACTTCCAAAGTAATAATCTCAGGCTTACTGCCTGTGCCACGCGATAGTGAGAATAGGAATGGAGTGAGGTGGAGGATAAATATGTGGCTGAGGAACTGGTGCAGGGAGCAGGGTTTCAAGTTTCTGGATCATTGGGACCTCTTCTGGGGGAAGTATGACCTGTACAAAAAGGACGGGTTGCATCTGAACCCGAGGGGAACCAATATCCTGGCGGGGAGATTTGCTAAAATAACTGCGGAGACTTTAAACTAGTACGGTTGGGGGGAGGGACTCAAACACAGATAGCTAATAGGCAGTGTGTGAGGCAGGAGGCAGAAAAGGGAAACACTCAGACCCAATATGTAGGAGAGAAAGAAGGGAAAAGAAATAAACTGAGAATAAGAAATGATGGGTCCCTTAAATGTGTATATTTTAATGCTAGGAGCATTGTAAGAAAGGTGGATGAGCTTAGAGCCTGGATTGACATCTGGAAGTATGATGTTGTGGCGATCAGTGAAACATGGTTGAAGGAGGGTTGCGATTGGCAATTAAATATTCCAGGATTTCATTGTTTCAGATGTGATAGAATCGGAGGGGCAAGAGGTGGGGGTGTTGCATTGCTTGTCAGGGAGGATATCACAGCAGTGCTTTGGCAGGACAGACTAGAAGGCTCGATTAAGGAGGCTGTTTGGGTGGAACTCAGAAATGAGAAAGGTTTAGCAACACTTATAGGGGTATATTATAGACCGCCAAATAGGGAACGAGAATAGGAAGAGCAAATATGTAAGGAGATAGCAGATATTAGTAGTAAGCACAGAGTGGTGATTGTGGGTGATTTCAATTTTCCGTATATAGACTGGAAATAACATTCTGTTAAAGGGCTGGATGGTTTGGAGTTTGTAAAATGTGTGCAGGATAGTTTTTTGCAGCAATACGTAGAGGTGCCTACCAGAGAAGGGGCAGTGTTGGACCTACTGTTAGGAAATGAGATGGGTCAGGTGACGGAGGTATGTGTTGAGGAGCACTTTGGGTCTAGTGATCATAATGCCATTAGTTTCAATATCATTATGGAGAAGGTCAAATCTGGACCAAGGGTTGAGATTTTAGATTGGAGAAAGGCTAATTTTGAGGAGATGAGAAAGGATTTAAAAGGAGTGAAATGGAAATTGTTGTTTTATGAAAAGGATATAATAGAGAAATGGAGGATATTTAAAGGTGACATTTTGAGAGTACAGAGTCTTTATGTCCCTGTTCGGTGGAAAGGAAAGAATAATAATTTGAAAGAGCCGTGGTTTTCCAGGGAAATTGGAAACTTGGTTCGGAAAAAGAGGGAGATATACAATAAATATAAGCGGCAGGGAGTAAATGAGGTTCTTGAGGAATATAAAGAATGTAAAAGGAATCTTAAAAAGGAAATTAGAAAAGCGAAAAAAAGATATGAGGCTGCTTTGGCAAGTAATGTAAAAGTAAACCCCAAGGGGTTCTACAGATATGTCAATAGCAAAAGGATAGTGAGGGATAAAATTGGTCCATTAGAGAGTCAGAGTGGACAGCTATGTGCTGAGCCGGAAGAAATGGGGGAGATATTAAACAATTTCTTTTCTTCGGTATTTACCGAGGAGAAGGATATTGAATTATGTGAGGTAAGCGAAACAAGTAGAGTAGTGATGGAAATTAGGAGGATTAAAGAAGAGGAGGTACGGACACTTTTGAAGAATATAAAAGTGGATAAGTCTCCAGGTCCTGATAGGATATTCCCTAGGACATTGAGGGAAGTTAGTGCAGAAATAGCAGGGGCTATGACGGAAATATTTCAAACGTCATTAGAAACAGGGATGGTGCCGGAAGATTGGCGCATTGCGCATGTTGTGCCTTTGTTTAAAAAAGGTTCTAAAAGTAAACCTAGCAATTATAGACCTATTAGTTTGACGTCTGTGGTGGGAAAATTAATGGAAAAGATACTTAGGGACAATATATATAATTATTTGGATAATCAAGGCCTGCTTAGAAACAGTCAACATGGATTTGTGCCTGGAAGGTCATGTTTGACTAATCTTCTTGAATTTTTTGAAGAGGTTACCAGGGAAATTGATAAGGGCAAGGCTGTGGATGTTGTCTATATGGACTTCAGTAAGGCATTTGACAAGGTTCCACATGGAAGGTTGATTAAGAAGGTTAAATCGTTGGGTATTAATAGTGAGGTTGCAAGATGGATTCAACAATGGCTGAATGGGAGATACCAGAGGGTAACGGTTGACAATTGTATGTCAGGTTGGAGGCCAGTGTCTAGTGGAGTGCCCCAAGGATCTGTGTTGGGTCCACTGTTGTTTGTCATTTACATTAATGATCTGGATGATGGTGTGGCAAATTGGATTAGTAAATATGCAGATGATACTAAGATAGGTGGAGTAGTTGATAGTGAGGTAGATTTTCAAAGTCTACAGAGAGACTTGGGCCTTTTGGAAGGGTGGGCTGAAAGATGGCAGATGGAGTTTAATGCTGATAAGTGTGAGGTGCTGCATTTTGGTAGGACAAATCAACATAGGACGTACAGGGTAAATGGTAGGGAATTGAGGAATGCAGTGGAACAGAGGGATCTGGGAATAACTGTGCATTGTTCCCTGAAGGTGGAATCTCATGTGGATAGGGTGGTGAAGAAGGCGTTTGGTATGCTTGCCTTTATAAATCAGAGCATCGAGTATAGAAGTTGGGATGTAATGTTGAAATTGTACAGGGCATTGGTGAGGCCGAATCTGGAGTATGGTGTGCAGTTCTGGTCGCCAAATTATAGGAAGGATGTCGACAAAATGGAGAGGGTACAGAGGAGATTTACTAGAATGTTGCCTGGGTTTCAGCACTTAGGCTACAGAGAGAGGTTGAACAGGTTGGGTCTTTATTCTTTGGAGCGTAGAAGGTTGAGGGGGGACTTGATAGAGGTTTTTAAAATTTTGAGAGGGACGGACAGAGTTGACGTGGGTAGGCTTTTCCCTTTGAGAGTGGGGAAGATTCCAACAAGGGGACATAGCTTCAGAATTGAGGGACAAAGGTTTAGGGGTAACATGAGGGGGAACTTCTTTACTCAGAGGGTTGTGGCTGTATGGAATGGGCTTCCGGAGGAAGTGGTGGAGGCTGGCTCGATTTTATTATTTAAGAGTAAATTGGATAGGTATATGGATAGGAGGGGATTGGAGGGTTATGGTCTGAGTGCAGGTAGATGAGACTAGGTCAGGGAGAATGGTCGGCGTGGACTGGTAGGGCCGGACAGGCCTGTTTCCATGCTGTAGTTGTTATATGTTATATGTTATATGTTATATGTTATATCTGCTTATTTGATTACCTTAATATCTAAACAAATATCAACCTCCCTCTTGAACACAGTCATACAGCATGAAAACAGGCCCTTGAGCCCAAATTGTCCAAGCTGGCCAAGACGCACCATCTACACTAGTCCCCCTGACTATTTTTGGTTCATAACCCTCTAAACCTTTCCTATCCATGTACCTGTCCAAATGTCCTTAGTACCTGTGTCAACTACCACCACTGGCACCTTGATCCAAATACTCATCGCCCTCTATGCGGAAAAGGTTGCTCCTCAATGTTCTTATTAAATATTTCCTCTCTCACCTTAAACCAATGCTCTCTGTTTTTGATTCATCTGCTCTGGGTAAAAGACTCTGTTCATTTAGCCTACCTATCCCCTTATGGTTTTATACACCTCTCTAAGTTCATCCTCTTGGCCTCTTGTGGTCCAAGGAATAAAGCCCTAGCCTTCCCAACCTCTCCCTGTAGCTCAGGTCCTGGTAACGTGACAACTGAACATCCATGGTCCTGTGTGATAGAAAATTCCAAAGATACACTCCCCTCTGAAGATATGTTATCTTCATCATTGTCCTGATGTCCAGCCCCGTATGCTCTGTGACCATGGTTCTGGACACCCGATCGATGTTTGTACATTTCAATATGATCCTCTCTAAATCTTGTATAAAAAGCACAAGCTATTTAATTGTTCCTTGCATCACAAACCCACCATCCCAGTCACTAACCTACTGAATATTGGCTGCAAACCTTCTATCACATCTATCCTGACTCGGGTAAGGAACCTAGACCTGATATTTCACAGGTAGTATCAGAGGGGATCTACAGAATTGATCCCACTAGGGTAAGCGGAATCATTGCCCTGCAACCGCAGGAGATGCAACACATGTCCCTATACCTCCTCCCTCGACTTTGACCAGGAACCCCAACAGTCCTTTCAGGTTTGGCAGAGGCTCACTTGCAGCACGTCATCTACTGTATCTGTTGCTCAAGGTGTGGACTTTTATACACCAGCGAGACCAAATGTAGACTGGGTGATCGTTTCAAAGAACACCTTCGCTCAGCTCGCCTGAACCCACCTGATCTCCTGGTGCTAAACATTTTAATTCTCTTTCCCATTCCCACACTGGCCTTTCTGTCCTAGGCCTCCTATATTGTCAGAGTGAGGCCAAACACAAATTGGAGAATTGCATCTTGTATTTTGCTTGGACAGCTTACAACTCAGTGGTGTGAATTTGATTTCTCTAACTTCATGTAACCCATGCATCCCCACTTTCTCCATCCCTTCCCCACCCAAGTCGTACCAGCTTCAAAGTCGTCTTGTTGAGTCTCGTTGCCTCTCTACATCACTGTCTGCATATCTCATTTCCCTTTCCCGTGACTCTCAGTCTGAAGAAGGGTCTCGACCTGAATCGTTACCTATTCCTTTTCTCCAGAGATGCTGTCTCACCTGCTGAGTTACTCCAACGTTTTGTGTCTATCTTCAGGATTACTGCCCGCATTCTCAATGGTTCTATTGGGAGGCTCGGTGGCAGTAGAGTTGCTGCTTTGCAGCACCAGAGACCTGGTTCAAACCTGACAATGGGTGCTGTCAATTCATGGGTTTTGTACAGGTGCTCCAGGTTAATCGGCTTCTGTAAATTTCCATTGTGTGTAGGATAGAACAAGAGTACAGGTGATTTGCTGGCGGTGTGGACTCGGTGGGCTGAAGAGCCTGTTTCCATGCTATATCTCTACACCAGACTAAATTGGCGCATGATATCACTTGCAGTAAAGGCCAAGTTAATGTGCAGGAACATTGAGCAATTAGAAAGGCCAATGGTACCTTGGCCAATGGTCTCTAGTTGCTCAGTGTATCTGCACATTAGCTTTCAGTAGTTTAGTTTAGAGATACAGGCCCTTCGGCCCACTGAGTCCACACCTATCAGCGAAGCCCATACATTAACACTATCCTATAAACTAGGGCATTTTTTACTGGAAGCCAATTAACTACCAACCTGTACGTCTTTGGAATGTGTGGGGAAACCGGAGTACCCAGAGAAAACCCACATGATCACAGGGAGAACATACAAATTTTGTACAGACAACACCTGTAGTCAGGCTCAAACCTGGACCTCTGGCGCTGTGAGGCAGCAACTCTACAGCTGTGTCTTAGTGCCACCCAAAATGGTGACCCAAATAGGATTTGTGTACAAGAACACAATAGGAGCAGGTCGCTCAGTCTCTTGTGTCAATCCCACCACCCAGAACCGTCACTGTTTCAAATGCACCCACGTTCCTCAGAACATCAACGCCTTTCAGTGGCTCACTTTTTATATAAAATATTCATAATCTTTCTCATACAGGATCATCAGAATCTCGTGTATAAACATTTTGGTGTCTTTCTATTCACATTTAGAAAGTAGATGAGAAAACTTAAAACCTAGTGTTGTTACTACCTCAGTTGATAGGATAGTGAATTTGGAAATCTGCAGCTTTTGTGGTAAAAATACTAAAGGCAACAAGGGACTAGCTTACAATTAAGACATGAAAGCAGTCAATAATTAGCAGTGCCAATATCCATTCAAATTACATTTCATATTACCCAAAGGTATCACAAAATGCTGGAGAAACTCAGCAGGTCTGGCAGCATCTCGGGAGAGAATGAATGGGTGACGTTTCGGGTCGAGACCCCTCTCATATTAGTCATGTGCTCTGTAAAGGGCTGCAGTGATAACCGGCTAAATCAGGAAGAAATTATTGGGTAAAAGCAAGAAACAATGCCTGGTGGTTTGCAAAGACACAAAGGTCTGGAGAACATGGATAGGTCACCTGAAACATCACCTTTCCATTTTCTCCGACAATGGTTAGGTGATGCTCGAGCATGAGGAATGAGACAAAAACACTGAAGAGTAGGAGACTGGTGATGAAGCATGTTATTTTCTCATAATTTGAACTAATCTCATTTTTGATTTTCTTTTTAGGCTACTAAATACTGTGAGGAACATGGCTGGATATAAAGCTAATTTAGCATCTCTGGCAGAAGACCGCAGCAAATTTAATTAAAAAAATCTAAGGTGATTCCATTTCAGGATCAGTTAAATGATGGTTCGGGCTGTGTGTGTGCGCGCACGTGTGTATTTTGAACGTTTTGTGCTGCTATAGCTTCTGCTGAATTCTAAATTCAGCATACTCCCTTTAATTAAAGTGTTCCACAGAGACCGATTACCTTTTTCCTTCCAACTAATCATTTCTGGATGCTGCATATGTAGGCAGAGCTTTTGTCTAACACTGATTAATAGAAAGTAATTATTTCGTAAGCAAGTGCTGAAATATAACACTTTAAAAGGAAAGGATTGGGAATGAGCTAAACGTCAGTGTTTCCTGCATGGAAGAGATGAGCCACAACTCGGACCCTACAATCTCACTGTAGTAGATACAGAGGGGGAAAATTGCTTCGTAATTTCTCCTTGGGAGCAAAGAAGGCTGAACAATTTCATAGAGATTTGATGAGTTCAGAGACCTAAAACAGGGAAGTATTTTCAACCGTGACTGGTTCAATGACAAAGGGAACAAATACATGTGGGGGATGAGGCTGGTGGGATTGCAAGGCCAAGAGCCAGTATACACTTTGACAGAATAAATGGCCTCCTGTGCTGTATTTTAAATCTGTGAAGGAATTTCCTGATGTGTTGGAAACAACTGTTGCTCTCAACAATTCAGTGAAGAAATTTGAACTGTGAATTTCTTGATGTGAAATGTTAAAGTTCAATTAAAGCATTTCTTTGCAGAGATTAAACAGTATTTAAAAACAATTCATTGCTATTTAGTGAATATTTGCACTATGCAAATAGTGGTCGATGATATTTCTACACTTGCACCTTGTCAAGGGTTGCATAACGTTGCTGTTGATGAACTCTGACTGCTTGCAAACCAAGTGTGCACTTGGGGGCTGGCACAGTAACTTTAACAAGAGGATAATACTTTGTACATGTTATGGAATTTTAATAATTGATAGTGATTGAAGATTTACTTGATTGATCTTGGTCCTGTGCAGCTGTGGCTATAGAAATGATGCTAATGTTGGTTTTGTATTTGTTGAGCAGACTAAAAGTGTTTTAAAACAATGCTCTGTTTCTTAAATGAACTTTAATCAACATATGACTTCCTTAAAGAGTGATTCATTCTTGTATCCTTCAATACGTGGATGTACCGTATCCCTTGATCAGTGGCTCCACCCTGAATATCGGCAGCCTGTCCTGCTAGGGAGAGCAGGATGCCAAGTCACTTTGGAAGCAAGGATTTTCCTTTCCTCCCCAAACAAGATGCCTCAGCATATTGCTAAGATCCCTAAACACAGATGTTAACTCACCCTAGCAGTCAGCATCTCCTGCATTTGAGTTTCTGATGGTTGGCTCACGTCCTCTCAGATACATACCTAACCACTGGCACCAACCTGGTTGAAGGCTTGTGACCTCCTGCACTGTGATTTTACAACCCTCTTAACTACAGATATAGATCTAAAGATAGACACAAAGTGCTGGAGTAACTCAACCGGTCAGGCAGCATCTCAGAAGAAAATGACTGTGACGTTTCAGGTTGGAACCTGTCTTTAGATGCTATCTATTTTCTCCAGCGATGCTGCCTGGCCCGCTGAGTTACTTTAGCACTTTGTGTCTAGCTTTGGTATAAAGCAGCTTCTCCACATAAATCTCTGTGGTTTCCCATTCTCCTGAACTTGCCCGGTGGCAGTGTATGCAAGCACAGAACAAGCAATTGCCAGAGGACACGATTATAAGAAAATATTTAAAGATTGACACAGTCAAAGCTCATACGGGTCAGGCACAGGCCAGGAGCTATCATCCGCGCAAGTGGAAAGAAAGCAAAGCTTTCAGGAGAGAAGTTGATTACTAAAAGATAAAATACATGGCTTTATTCTTCAGGCGGTTGAGATACCTGGTCAGTTACATCAGCAGGTGTGCCATAACACAATGAATCCACCACCCTTGAATGCTCAATGCCAACCAAACCTTATATGAACATTTTATTTATCTCAATTGACAGAAATTGACAAAATAATCCAGGAAGTTGACCATGAGAAATGTTTTGCTGCTATAATTTCTAAAACAAAGAGCAAGAATTAGTTAAACCGATCCAAAAATACCCAGATCCTGCTCTCCTTCAGTATTCACACATCTTCCAATTCCACTTCAACATATTACAAAATTAAGACAATGTAGGGACATACGGATTAGCGGGGGGTCTCGAACCCTCGGTTGGGCTAACGAGTCACAAGATGCGGGAGCGCGAGGTATAGTTGTGTCTGGCGACCAGCTGGAGAGAGGAGATTAGATTGTATTGGCTAGTTAAGTAGTGTGTGTCCAAAGTAAGCAGTTGCAGTTTGTCACGGTTACCTACGAATAAAGACCTTTGAACAAAAACGCTCGATTTGGACTCACTACATTGGTGACCCGAACGCGAAGAAAACGCAGCATGTCGCAGGTGGGAGCGAGCGCGGGCGAGGTGCACCTACCGCCGTTCTGGGCCCAACTGTGATTGTACAGGCGGAATCACAGTTCCATATTAAAAAGGTGGATAGCGAACTGGAGAAGTTCCACCACCTCGTGAGCTGCCTGCAGGCGGAGGTGGCGGCGAGGGTCAGTCAGTATCTGACCAGTCCACCACAAACGGAGCAGTACGTGGGGCTCAAGAGGCTCCTACTGAAGAAATTCGGCTGGAGCCAGAACCAGCGGGCTCTGAGGCTGCTCCATCTACCAGCGCTGGGGCAGCGGCTGCCGTCCGAGTTGATGACGGAAATGCTGACCTTGGTGGGGCGACCATCAGCCGTGCATGATGTTCGAGGCGGCATTTCGAGAGATGCTACCCCAGGACGTCAGGCTGGTGTTGGCCGACGTCTCGTTTGACGACCCGGAAACGTTCGCCGAGAAAGCCGACGTGCTCGTCAGGGAGCGGTACACCCGGGAGGACTCGGTCAATCGTGTCTCGAGGCCCAGCGGCAGTCGGGGGAGCGGCCGGGAGAGCGACGGCTCGGCCGCTATTTCGCAGTCTGCCAGGCAAGAAGGGGCTGCAGAACATGTTTATTGGTCGCGAGCACAACCAGCACGGCAGAATAAAAGCGGCTGGTGTTTCTTCCATCGGCGGTGGGGCAGTGACGCCCGAAGTTGCAGAGCCCCGTGTACGTTTCCGGGAAATGCATGGGCCGAACGAACGTAGAGGCAGTTTCGATTGGCCGTAATCGCCGCCTCTACGTGACGGACCAAGAGACCGGGATCGTGTTTCTGGTGGATACGGGAGCGGTGGTGAGTATTGTACCCCCTACGGCTGTGAAGTTCAAGCGGGGGGAAAGGGGCCGCCCCTTATTGCAGTGAACGGTAGCGCCATCCGCACTTACGGTAAGAGGACCATGTCCCTGTCCTTTGGGTCTAGGACGTACCGTCTGAATTTCATCGTGGCGGATGTGGGCCAGTCCATTTTGGGTGCGGACTTCCTATGGGCGTTTTCGTTGGTCGTAGACGTCCACGGTAGCGGCCTGCAGCCCTCGGTCGACGAACGGCCCCGAAGTACGGGACCTGCGGCCCCTCCAAGCGCCGCCCCGCCGAGTTCAGCGATCCAGGCCATCACGGCCCCCGGTCAGTTCGATGCGGTCCTAGCGGAGTTCCCGCAGCTCCTCGTTCAGCGGTTCGATGCACCTTCCGAGAAGCATGGGGTGGTGCATTTCATTCCGACCGAGGGTCCGCCGGTTTTTGCCCGGGCACGGCGCCTCCCACCCGAAAAGCTGGTCATGGCTCGAGAGGAGTTCTTGAACTTGGAGAGGCTGGGAATTGTGCGGCCTTCAAGTAGTCCATGGGCCTCCCCCTTGCATATGGTTTCCAAGGCATCTGGGGGGTGGAGACCATGTGGGGATTTCCGACGACTTAACGCGGCAACACGGCCGGACCGCTACCCGATTCCGCACATACAGGACTTCTCAGCTAGCCTAGAGGGGGCTACAATTTTTTCGAAGATCGATCTGGTGCGGGGATATCATCAGATCCCGGTCCATCCGCCGGACATCCCAAAGACGGCTATCATTACTCCGTTCGGGTTGTTTGAGTGGTTGCGCATGCCTTTCGGCCTTAAAAACGCAGCTCAGGCATTTCAGCATCTCATGGACCATGTGGGTCGAGGTTTGCCGTTCGTGTTCATTTACCTCGATGACATTTCGATCGCCAGCCGTTCGGTCCAGGAGCACTTAGTCCACCTCCGCACTATATTCCAGAGGCTGCAGGACCACGGCCTGATTCTGCACCCGGACAAATGCCAATTCGGCCTGTCGGTGGTAGATTTTTTGGGTCACCGGGTTACACCGGCCGGAGCCACCCCTTTGCCAGCTAAGGTGGAGGCGGTCCGCTCTTTTCCACGTCCTACTGCCATCAATGGATTGCAGGAATTCGTGGGCATGTTGAACTTTTATCACCGGTTCGTGCCTGCAGCAGCTCGGGTCATGCGCCCCCTTTTTCTATGCCTCGCGGGTAACCCCGCCACGTTGGTATGGTCCTCATCTGCAGAGACGGCTTTTGTCGCGGTCAAACAGGCCTTCGTCAACGCCACCATGCTGGTGCACCCGCGCTCCTCCGCCTCAGACGTGGCGGTGGGTGGGGTTTGGAGCAGCAGGTCGAAGTTCAATGGCAGCCCCTGGCGTTTTTCAGCCGGCAGCTCTCGCGAGCCGAGTTCAAATATAGTGCGTTTGATAGGGAGCTTCTGGCCCTCTATTTAGCAGTCCGCCACTTCCGCTATTTTTTGGAAGGCCGTTCTTTCGTGGCGTACACGGATCACAAACCTCTGACATTCGCTTTTGCTAAGGTTTCTGATCCGTGGTCAGCACGCCAGCAGCGGCACCTCACCCTAATTTCGGAGTTTACCACCGATATCCGTCATATTGCGGGTAGGCTTAATACCGTTGCTGATGCCCTGTCCCGGCCGGCCATTCCCTCCGTTGCCGTGGTAGGCGGAGAGGTGGATTTCCAGGAGCTAGCGGAGGCTCAGCGCCTGGAAAAAACGGCCGAGGTGTACGCCTCCACAGCCTCGGGAGTGCGTTTGGAGCAGGTGACGTATGGCCCCACAGGTACCAAGTTGTGGTGTGACGTTTCCCTATCACGCCCTCGCCCGATGGTGCCTGCCGCCCTGCGGCGTAAGGTTTTTGAGGCCATTCACGGCCTGGCACATCCGCCAATCAGGGCGACTTCGGCCATGGTGGCCGCCCGGTTTGTCTGGCACGGCCTACCGAAGCAGGTGGCGGCCTGGGCACGGGCCAGTATTCCGTGCCAAACCTCCAAAGTTCATCGCCATGTCCAGCCCCCATACCAGAGATTCGAGGTTCCCCCAGTCCGCTTTTTCCACATCCACGTGGATTTGGTGGGTCCATTGCCTTATTCCAGGGGTTATACTCATCTCCTGACGGTGGTGGATCGGTTTACACGTAGGCCGGAGGCTCTCCTATTTTCGGACACCTCGGCGGCCTCCTGTGCACGGGCCCTGGCGTTGCATTGGGTGGCCCGTTTCGGCGTACCGGCTATCATCACCACAGATCGCGGAGCCCAGTTCACCTCGTCCCTCTGGGCCGCGCTGGCACAGCTGTATGGGTCTCGTTTACAGCAGACCACCGCCTACCTTCCCCAATCCAACGGGATGGTTGAGCGCTTCCATCGGCAGCTGAAGGCGTCCCTCTGTGCTCGACTGACCGGCCACGATTGGGCTGACCAGCTGCCTTGGGTCCCCCTCGGCATTCGTACGGCCCCAAAGGCCGAGCTAGGCCCGTCCTCGGCCGAGCTCGTCTACGGTTCGCCCCTGCGGGTACCAGGTGACATCCTCCCTTCCACCCCCGCCTTGCCGCCGCCCGTTACGTCGGTATTGGGTTCCCTCCGGGCACGGGTGGGTTCTCTGGCTCCACTCCCGACCTCCTGGCACGGAAGCGCGGCGGTCCACGAACCGTCGGACTTGCGGGACTGTGATTTCGTGTTCCTGCGGAAAGATTCCCACCGCCCCCCTCTTCAGCCGGTTTATCAGGGCCCGTTTCAGGTACTTAAGAGAGGGGCTGTCACTTTTACCTTAGAGGTGGGTAATCACCAGGAGCTCGTTTCAGCTCCGGCGGCGGCGGACACCCCGCCTCCCGTCACATTGGCGGTATCGGTTTCCCCCCTCCGTACGCGTTCCGGGAGGGAGATCCGGGCACCCGTGATGTATGGTTTCGAGGGTTCTGGGGGGGATCATGTAGGGACATACGGATTAGCGGGGGGGTCTCGAACCCTCGGTTGGGCTAACGAGTCACGGGATGCGGGAGCGCGAGGTATAGTTGTGTCTGCCGCCAAACTCAAGAGATTAGATTAGATTATGTAAGCAGTTAAGTAGTGGTGTCCAAAGTAAGTGCGCAGCTTGTTACGGTTTTTGCTATGAATAAAGACCTTTGGATAATAACGCTCGTTTTGGACTCACTACAATAGGATTCTCCTGCACACTGCACCTCCTCGCCTTCGTATTTCGTCCGGATACGCCTTGGCGATCCGTGTTGCCACCTGATGGCGGGGGTGGTCCCCAGTGGAGGTCTCTCTACAAGGGAGTCCTCCCCTTTACATCGGGGACCTGTGGTGGAGAGTGTTGCACAGAGCCGTTGTTTGTAATACATTTTTGAATCGGTTCACGGACTCCCCGGCCGCCTGTATTTTCTGCGGCGTGGAAGAGTCCGTGTTCCACATGTTCATGGAGTGTGTGAGGTTGCTGCCCCTGTATGAGTATCTGAAGGGGTTGCTCCTCAGGTTTTGGCTGCATTTCAGTCCTACGATCCTAGTGTTTGGGCTCGGGGCTGGGAGTGGGGAGGGCCCGTCAGGAGGGTGGGATTTCCCTATCGGTTTGCTCCAGGGCCCGGCCAAGATGGCCATTCGTGGGTCCAGGCAGCGGGCAGTCGATGGTCTTGCCAGTGTCGGCTGCCTCCCCCTCTTCCGGGCCTACCTCCGTGCGCGCGTGTCCCTAGAGGGGGAACACGCGGTGTCCACGGGAGCCTTCCGTGAACGCTGGTCACCGCGGGGAGTTGAGAGCATTGTAAATAATGAAGGCAACATTGTATTATAATGATTACTTCATGTTTTGTAACATCTGATTGTGGTTTTGATGTGATGTATCATGTGTTTGTGCTGAATAAAGGCGTTGAAAAGAAGGGAAAAAAAGAGAGAGGGAGAGGGGGAAAGAGAGGGGGAGATATGGGGAGAGAGGGGGAGGGAGAGAGAGAGAGCTAGAGAGAGGGGTGAGAGAGAGAGAGAGAGAGAGAGAGAGAGGGAGGGGAGAGAGGGAGAGAGAAAGGTGGAGGAGGGAGAGAGAGGGGGAGAGAGGGGGAGAGATAGAGAGAGAGGGGGAGAGGGGGATGGAGAGGGGGAGACAGAGAGAGAGAGATGAGAGATAAGAGAGGTAAGAGATAAGAGAGATGAGAGAGATGAGAGATGAGAAGGAGAGAGAGAGAGAGAGAGAGAGAGAGAGAGAGAGAGAGAGAGAGAGAGAGAGAGAGAGAGAAAGAGAGAGAGAGAGATGAGAGATGAGAAGGAGAGAGAGAGAGAGAGAGAGAGAGATGAGAGATGAGAGAGAGAGAGAGAGTGAGAGAGAGAGAGAGAGAGAGAGAGAGAGATAGAGAGAGAGAGAGAGAGAGAGAGAGAGAGACAGAGAGAGAGAGAGAGAGAGAGAGAGAGAGAGAGAGAGAGAGAGAGAGAGAGAGATAAAGCGGTGAAAGAGAGATGGCAAGAGAGAGGTGGGTGAGAGAATGAAGAGTGAAAGAGGGGAGAGTGCTAGAGAGACAGAGAGCGGGAGGGGAGAGAGGGAGTGTAGAGGAAGAAAGAGAGAGAGGTGGTCGAGAGAGAGAGACGCTAGTGATGGAGAGAAGGGGAGAGTGAGATTGGTGATAGGGGAGAGGTGGTATCAAATGTTAGCTTATTTTAATTAATTATTGTTATATTCTTGTGCATTGGAGTGAGAGACAAAGTGGGGGGAGAAAGAGGGGGAGAGAGATATAGCAGAGAGAGAGAGGTGTGGAAGGGGAGACAGAGAGAGTGTGTAGCAACTATGAGTTTAATTTATTGTTCATTTATTATAAAGTCGAGGAGGGGGAGAGGGTATGAAATATTAGTTTCGTTTATTATTACAAATTTATTATAATAAAGTTGAGAGGAGGAGAGAGAGTGGGGAGAGATGGGTTGAGATAGAGGGGGAGAAAGAAAGGAGGGAGAGAGAGAATGGAGAGATTCGTTTTTGGTTTAACTTAGCTTCGTTTATTTAGACAAAAAAGGAGAGAAGGGGTGAGGGGATCAGAGAGGATTAATAAGAGTGGAGAGTGACTGAGGGGAAATAGCTTTGTGAGAAAGATGAGAGAGAGTTAGAGGGGCAGAGAGAGTGAAAGGGAGAGAGAAAGGGGGCAGAGAGAGTGAGGGAGAGGGGGGAGAAAGGGGAAGGTGGTCTCAAATATTAGTTTAGTTTAATTTATTATTGTAAATGTATTCTTATAAAGTGGAAGGGGTGAGATAGAGAGAGAAGGGGGAGAGAAGGGAGAGAGCGGGAGCGGGAAAGAGATGGGGAGAGAGAAGGGAGAGAGACAGGGGGTGGTAGGGAGAGGGGAGAGGGAGGGGAGAGATGGGGAGAGAGGGGATGGGGTAAAGAGTAGGCGGGCGGGGGTTGAGAGAGAGAGAGTTGAGAGAGAGGGGAAGAGAGGGGGGAGAGAAAAACGAGTGAGGGGAGAGAGAGGGCGCAGAGAGAGAGAGAGAGAGAGAGAGAGAGAGTGTGTGAGAGAGAAAGAGGGGAGAGAGAAGGGAGAGAGAGTCCTCAGAGCGTTTCCCGATGTTTGTCGATAAGGCCTTTAATAAACCCTCTTGTTAGATGTTTACGCCTCTGAATTCCGAGCTGGATTACTTTGTGTCTGTGCCTACCTGAGTAACGTCAGATACTGGGTACAAGTCTCGCACAAAATTGCACATATTTTATTCGTACACACAGGCTGGTGGGTGTATGGAACGAGCTGCCAGAGGCATGTACCATTGCAACGTTTAGGAAACATTTGGACATGTACATGGATAGGACATGTTGAGAGGGATGAGGGCCAAACACGGGCAGGTGGGACAGAGATATAAGGGGCATGTTGCATTGGAGTGGACGAGTTGGGCCACAGATGTTTCCGCGCTGAATGAGTCTGTGACTCCATGTGATGGGACAGTGGACCCTGGGGGAAGTGCACACCAGGCGGACCTGTCACTAGTGGGAGATTGGACA
Organism: Rhinoraja longicauda; assembly: GCF_053455715.1. Classification (NCBI taxonomy): domain Eukaryota; kingdom Metazoa; phylum Chordata; class Chondrichthyes; order Rajiformes; family Arhynchobatidae; genus Rhinoraja; species Rhinoraja longicauda. Next base: position 744,305 of record NW_027601272.1, on the reverse strand, counting down.
ATCATTCTGGGGATGGTTATACCAGCGGACTACCTTCAAGAGGCAGATCTGAACCGCGGAGGGAGACGACAGCATTGGTCCCAGGGCGGAGTTTAACCCAGACCGGTCCTCACTGTGGAGGGGGACGGGGCCATTGGTCCCTGGACGGAGTTTACCCCAGACTGATCCCCACTGCGAAGGGAGATCATTGGTCCCAGGGTGGATTTTACTCCAGGCGGGTCCCCACTGCGGACGAAGATTATTTGTCCCAGGGTGGAGTTTATCCCGGATCGGCCTCCATTGCGGAGGTAGACGGGGTGGTTGGTCCCAAGCTCGGATTTACTCCAGACCGAACCGCAATGCGGTAGATGGGACAATTGGGTAAACGTGTCGTTGTGGCGGGCTGCAGGTCCCGTAGCTGGCCATCTATGAGTTCATCCGCCCGCGACTGACACCTGGAAGATCCGGCGGTGAATGTCAGGAGCCGGAGCCCGGAGCGGAGAGATTGCGGCCGCCTCTGGGATGCGCTCAGGGCGAGGATTTATTAATGAACCGAAGCGCTGAGGTGAGCGGATATTTCACCGCGATCATCACCTGCTCCCTGAACTTGGACTGGGTCGCCGCGTAAATAAATGTGTTGGTGCAGCAGCTGAGATTACTCAGCAAATACCCAATGTAACCAAAGATCAACTCAGAATCATTCCCACCATCTCCAATTCCTGTGATCTGATAATAGACGAAGTTTACAACCGTCGTCAGCCACAGGAGGATGAAGCTGCCGGAGATGATGAAGAGTAAAACCACAGACCTCGTCCTGCTCTCCATCTCCTTGTCACTGCGGTTCTCCCCCTTGCTCTGACCCCTCAGTCTCTTACGGACCCGACTGGCCATTAAAATGTGCCGGACTGTTAGCGCGTTGAGCAATAGGATTACAGCGAAAGGGAGGAGCGGAGTTAAAACCGTATCGAACCAGTCATATGCCACCCACCCGGGGTCAGTGTAATAACTGTCCACAGAGTCACAGAACCACGGGATGTTGTCGATGATTGTGCGGGGTTCCCGTGTGAAGTAGCGGGGAACGTTTTTCAGACAGAGTAGAACGCCGGCTGTTGCGAGAACCGCAGCCGCTGTTTTACCGGTACAATATTTTGTTTTCAGCTTCTGGCAACAAATGGCGATAAACCGATCAAAAGTGAAAGTGACGATGAACCAGACAGAACAGTTTGTAGCTGCAAACATCAGTACAATGATAGCACTGCACACAAGGGTGATAGACAGGAAACTCCAATAAAAATAATGATATCGGATCCAATACAAAGTGACCTTCGTTATAAGGACCAGTAGAACGGCCGCTGCCATGGCCACCAGGTAGCGAGTGGTGCACATGGAGAGACCGCACTTTCCCCGGGACAGGATTACAATCGCCACTAAATTCACTGCGGAAACAGAAAGGAAAGGACACTGGGCATTACTGAACACGTTCTCCGGGGCTGAATACAGGTTCGACTTTCAGCGAAAGACCAGGAGTGTTGGAGTCGGTGCACGGCTGCAAGTTTAGTAAGAGAGAAGGAATGGGTGACGTTTCGGGTCGAGACCCTTCTTCAGACTGAGAACCTACCATCAGTCTGCAGAAGGGTATCGACCCGAAACGTCACCCATTCCTTCTCTCCTGAGATGCTGCCTGCGTTACTCCAGCATTTTGTGTCCACCTTCGATGTAAACCAGCGTCTGCAGTTAGCTTCCTTTGCAAATTTAACAACGTCACTCCCGGCTCCGACTGTGCCCGACCTGCCGGCATCAGGGGAGAAGAGATAAGGCGACGGGCAGGGTAAAGGGCGGGGAGGGAACGAGCAGCCACCCGCTACAATAAGCGAAATTGTCCTTTCTGTAGTTAACACTGCTCACAGTCTGAGATGGGGCCGATTTCACAACCGTGACAACCGTGTTTAACCAGGGCTCTGGGCACTCGGCATCTGATGGGTACGAGGAGGGTTCCAGAGAGAAGGCAGGGGCAACTTGGAATCCAGCACCAGTATGGCTCCGTTAATGGATTAATTTCACAGTAAGTTCAGTTCGGTAACAGCACACGCCGATCGATCCGCGGCCAGTGGTTCGGGAAATCGATCCAATTATTGACCAACAGGCGGTGGAATCCGACTGTGACAGACTCCACAGTGAGACGTGTCCACAGGACTGGGTGTTCACTCTGATCAATAACTCAGACACAGTGAACCTCACAATCTAACCCCTCCCAGTCACACTGTCCAACTGAGACAACTGTGGACAAGTTCCAACTGAAGGCAAGTACAACATTCTAGCGGGTCCCGGCAGTGAGAGAAAAATAGGGTTGGTTTCGGCGGGCTGAAAGTGAGAAATATCACAGCGTTAATTCAAAATATTTAATTTGGAGGATTGATATACAACACCTATTCTTATACATCGATCATCAGTTGGAAAGCTTGTGATATGATCAGAATCAGGTTAACACCGATTAACAAAGAGTTATAACACTTAATTGTTCTGCTCACTTACCAGGAACTCCAACGGCAGCAATGATAACGTACAGGATTTTCTCCACGTTTTCATATTCCCTCAGCTTTTGTCCCATTTTCTCTGCCCAGCGACGTGTCCCCATGAGCTATCGATAATCTCTGTGAATGAAATGCTGCGGCAGAACATCGCCGGAGATTTTATACCATTTTCCGTCCCCACCAGGACTGTGAAGGTTCAACAGAAGTAAAATAGAGATTTCGAAATTATTCGCAAACAGATGACATCAGCCAAATGAAATCTCCGCTGAGACAGGTCGTGATTTATCCAGGGGATTGAACGAGACTGGGAATTATGGCGATACCGAGGGATGTAAATTGGGAGCGTCATTTTTCCAGCAAAGGGGATATTGTTTTAAACTCCATCAGTTCCAACTCTCCACCTCATGTTGTATATCTGATTTCCTTCAGCCCGCTTCACTCAGCAAAGTAATTCAAAATTCCAGGGACCCTCTCAGGGCTTCTGGTGCCCAGTTTGAAGGTGGACTGGACGACCTTTGTCCACAGATTGAGGCATTAGTTCAACAGATCGCCTAAGACTAAAATGCCCCTCCACTCTGCTTCACCACTAAATATGATTGCGGCTCATCTGACTGCAACCAGAACCCCACACATCCGGTGATACCGGTAACCATTCACTCCTTGCTCGCCTGAAATATATCTGCCTTTTCGCTGGGACAATAAAATTATCTGCCTTCATCACCTCTGATGAGGAACGACACAAAGACTCACGATACTCAGATAACAGAAACATTGCCGCCTCAGAATTGTACTAATGGCAGATAAAACTGCAAATGAAGCAGCAAATCTCCCTGCTCCCTTTCTCTCTCCCTCCATCCCTACTGCTGTCCTCTCTCCGAACTGTTACTCTCTTTCCTACCCTCCCTATTCTCACTCTCTGCGCCGCCCTCGCTCTGTCTACCTCTCTCCCTTTACTATCCCTCCCCTCTTACTCTCACTGAATGTCTCCCTCCGTTTCCCTGCACTTCTCTGACCATTCCCTCTCTCCATTTTGCCAACCTACTCGCTCTGAACTGCCCACTCTCCTAATCTTCCCATTATCCATTTGATACTTCACTCTTCCTCCATGTCTTCCACTTTCGTAGTCTCCGCTATTTCACCCTTTCATCTTTGTACTCCCTATCTGTCTCTCCACTTCCCCAACTCACCTCCTGCTCGCCCTCACTTCTCTCTCCAACGCCTTTCTTGGGAAGTGCGGTTAAAACGGTTAGACACCATGGGATGTAACAGCTGTCCTTATACCCCTTCCCTCACACTCCAGCAGCCCTTCCAGATGTGACAGATGTTCACCTGCACCTCCTCTAATCTCATCTACTGCTTGCGATGTTCCAGATATGGGCTCATTGACATCGGTGTGGTCAAGTGGAGAGTCGGCGACGGTTTCTCCGAACACTTACCCTCGTTCCGCCAAGGCCTGTCGGATCTCCCAGTTGTTAACCATTGTAACTCGCCTTCCCACACTTATCTTTCTGCCCTGGGCCTCCCCCATTGCCAGAGTGTGGCTAGATGCAAACAGAAAGAACCGGAATCGCACCCGGAACCGCACCTATTCGTCACCTCTACCTCCACTTGTACCGATATCCCTTCCTTTCTCTTTTCATTCAAACCTCTTCAATCCTTATCTCACACCTTTTATCTTTTAATCTCTCGTCTCATCCACCTGAGTATGAAAACGCTCTTCACCTGCATCCGCTCATCATTCAACTTTCGTTGTACTGCCTCCCGCTGTTCCAGACTTCAACACCTTCCCACCACAATCAGTCTGAAGAAGGGTCCTGAACGGAAAAGTCACCTACCCATGTTCTTAGAAGGCCTCGGTAGTTCCGCATGTCCCCTACAACACTCACAAACTTCTAGATACACCATAGAACGTATTTTATCAGGATGCATCACATCTTGGTTTGGGAACAGCTCCATAGAATAATGCCAGACCATCATACAAACCAACCTGCCTTCTATTGACTCAAGTTATAAATCACGCTACCTCGGCAATGCCAGCAGCATAATCAAGGATGAGTCGCACACTGGCCACTCCTGCTTCTCATCTTTCCGATCAGGCAAAAGGTACAGAAGTGTGTAAATGCACGCCTCCAGGTTCATGAACAGATTCTTCCCAGCTGTTATCACGCAACGGAATCATACCAACACAACCAGAGAGCAGTGCTGAACTACTATATATCTCTTTGATGACACTGGGACTATCCTTGATTGGACATTGCTGGCTTTACCTTGCAATAAACGTTATCCCCTTATCATATATCATATCATAATCATATGTACCATTTACATACACTATAAATGGCTCGATTGCTATCATGTATTGTCTTGCCTGTACCTCGGAACATGTGACAAAAATTTAAACCAGAATAATAAACTAAACTAAACTTCTCCAGAAATGCAGCATTGGTTATTGTTCGTGTGTGACAGTTTGAGTGTGCGAGTCCATGCATAGGTGTGTTAGCACATGTATGCGATCGTGAATGTTAGGCAACGCACAAGAGTCGCCACATTTTGACGCCGACAAAGTTACAAGCGCTGGCCGAATAGTTCTATCTCCTGCCTGCCGCCGTACCGCGTCCTGCCTCGCTCTCTGCGGTTGCTCGCGGCTCCCACTTCGCTCCCGAGGCGCAGCTCCAATCGCCGTCCGCGGTGGGCGAGCCGGCCTACCGAAGGGCTTGGCCCCGCTCACCGGGATCACTGCGCTCCTCGCCAAGAACACCCCGGGATCCTTCTGACTCCCAAAATGTGCAAGTGTGCATGCGTGTCTGCGTGTCGGAGTGCGGCAGAGTTTGTAAGAGTGCCTGGATTTGTGTCTGCACGAGTACGTGCATGTGAAAGTGTGCGTGTGCATGTGAGTGTGTGCGCGTTAGTAAGTGTGGGCGCAAGTGCGATTGAATGCATCTTTGTCTTTGAGCGGGAGCGTGCACGTGGGTTTGTGAGTAACGACTCTTTCTGTGTGTGAGTGAGTGTGTGGCTGTTTGACTGTGATACAATGTGAGAGAATATGTGGGAATGTGAGCTTATGTGAATGTTTGCCTATGCAATTGTTTGATAATGAGAAAGCATGTGAGTGTGTGAGCGGTGCTGACTCAAAGGGCCAAATGGCCTCCTCCTTCACCTATTTTCTGTTATATGATGATGTTGAATAAGTGTGTGCCCGTGAGTGTGTTTGTGCGTGTGTTCGAATGCGTGCGTGTCTGTTTGTGCTAGTATGTATATAGGTCTGTCAGTGTGAGTACATGTGTGTGTGTGATTGTATGTCGGAATATATGAGAGATTATTTGAGTGCATGCGATTGTGTGTATGATGTGTGTTCGGGTGTGGGTAGGTGTGTGCGCGTGTGTGACAGGGTTTGCGTGTATGAATGTGTGTACTCACACTTGTGTGATGGCATTTGTGTAGAGACGATGATTGTGAGTGTGCAAGAATATCAGTGTGAGTGTGCGAGTGTGTCTGTGAGTGTCGTTATTGTGTAAATTTGCATTGCTATGAGTGAGTGTGTAAGTATTTGTGTGTGTGGTGAGTTTGTTGGTGTGTGCAATTGAATGTAACTGGTGTCTGTAAATGTGTCAGAATGTGTGAGTTTTCGTGAGTATATGGGAGCGTGTGAGCGACTGTGAGTACGTCAATGTGTAAGTGTCTACGTGGTGAATATGTCCAATGGTATCTGTGTGGATACATAGATACATACACATAGACAATAGGCGCAGGAGTAGGCCATTCGGCCTTTCAAGCCAGCACCGCCATTCATTGTGATCATGGCTGACAACCCACAATCAGTACCGCGTTCCCTCCTTCTCCCCATTGCTCTTTATTCCGCTAGCCCTTATAGTTTTATCGAACTCTCTTTTAAATGCATCCATTGAATCGGCCTCGACTGCCTTCTGAGGCAGAAATTCCACAAATTCACAACTGTGTGTGAAAAAAAAAACCTCATCTCAGTTTTAAATGGCCTATTCTTAAACTGTGGACCTGATTCTGGACTCCCCCAAAATCGGGAGCATTTTTCCTGTATCTATCGTGTCCAATCCCTCAATACTTTTTTTGCTTCCATGAGATCGCCGGTCATCCTTCTAAATTCCAGTGAATGCATGCCCAGTTTCTCCATTTTTTCCATCATATGACAGTCCCAGCATCCCGGGAATTAACCTCGTGAACCTACGCTGCACTCCTTCAATAGCAAGAATGTCATCACGAACCTGTGATGCAGATTTCGGCATGTACTCCACCATGCTTCATGAAGTCATTAACTATATCCTTCAACTTGCTGACATTGAAACAGTGGTTATTGTCCTGACACCATGTCACTAATTTCGCTATCATCGCTTTATACGTCGTCTCCTCGTGTTACCTTATTCGACCCATCTCAAAGTTTTCACCTGCAAACACGTTGATAAAATGAGAGCCGAGTTTAGAAACATGGAAACATAGAAAATATGTGCAGGAGGAGGCCATTCGGCCCTCAGAGCCAGCACCGCCGTTCATTGTGATCATGGCTGATCGTCCACAATCAATAACCCTTGCTTGCCTTCTCCCCGCATCCCTTGGTTACACTAGCCCCTAGAGCTATATCTAACTCTCTTTTAAATTCATCCAGTGATTTGGCTTCCACTCCCCTCTGCGGCAGAGAATTCCACAAATTCGCAACTCTCTGGGTGAAAAAGTTCCTTCTCACTTCAGTTTTAAATGGCCTCCCATTTATTCTAAGACCGTGGCCCCGGGTTCTGGACTCGGCCAACATTGGGAACATTTTTCCTGCATCTAGCTTGTCCAGTTCTTTTATCATTTTATATGTTTCTATAAGATCCCCTCCCATCCTTCTGAACTTCAGTAAATACAAGCCTAGTCTTTTCAATCTTTCCTCGTATGACATTTCCGCCATCCCACGTATCAAACTCGTGAACCTACGCTGCACTGCCTCAATTACAAGGATGTCCTTCCTCAAATTCGGAGACTAAAACTGTACTGAATACTCTAGTTGTGGTCTTACCGGGGCGCTACACAACTGTGGAAGAACATCGTTAATCCTATACTGAATTCCTCGTTATAAAGGCCAATATGCCGTTAGCTTTCTTCACTGCCTGCTGTGCCTGCACGCCATCATTCAGGGACTGGTGTACAAGGGCACCCAGGTCTCGTTGCACCTCCCCTTACCTAATCCAACACCGTTGAGATGATAATCTGCCTCCTTATTTTTCCCGCCAATGTGGATAACCTCACATTTATCCAGATTGTACTGCATCTGCCACGCATCTGCCCATTCACTCAACCTATCCAACCTGCAACCTCCTAACACCCTCTTCACATTTCACACTGGCACCCAGCTTTGTGTCATCTGCAAACTTGCTGGTGTTGCTTCTAATTCCCTCTTCCAAACCATTAATATATCTGGTAAACAGTTGAGGCCCCAACACCGAGCTTTGCGGCGCTGCCTGCTCTTCTGCAAAGGACCCGTTTACTCCTACTCTTTGCTTCCTGTCTGCCGACCAATTTTCTATCCATGTCAACACCCTACTGCCTTTGGTGGGGTTGGCCGCATGGTCGCTAGTGTAAAGGAAGTATAGTAGCGAACTGAAAACGAAAACTTATGAAAACAACTCTGCAAATTTTTGCTGTCTTGGGCGGAACTATTCCCAAACCAGTCTGTGGTCCATCCTCACCTTATGCTTTACAATAGTGCATCTGTGGAGGTTTCTAGAACATGTGCGAATCTACTCAACAAGACGAGTGTGCCTTCTCGCTTGTTTGATCGGCATGGTTGATCCAAGACACATCGGTGGCGATATTAATGCCAAGCAACTTGAAGCTCAATAATTTCCACTAACACAGAAGTGAGCCTGATTACGCATGCACTTCGCCGTGCTTCCAGAATTTAATAACTAGCTTCTTCGTCTTGATGACATTGAGGGAGAGGCTCTTATTCTGACACAATGTGAGTAATTTCACTATCTCTTTCCTGAACTCCGCCTCATCATTGTCCCTGCTCCGGCCCATCACAGGGTTGTCGTCAGCAAACATGTTGACGAAATTAGAGAGAACAGTGGAGAGTGTGAAGAGAGAATCGTAGGGGACGGATAAATCCTCCTTGCAGGGCGTCGACGTTAAGTCTTTATGGAGGAGGTGTTATCACCTATTGTCACTGACTAAGGTCCGTGGGCAATCGAGCCGAGGATGCAGTGGCAAATGGCGGAACACATACTTCGGCCCTGGACAGATGTAGCACGGCCGCAAGGCCACAAACCCCTCCCCTCCCCACCCCCCACTGTGGACACAGGTACACACGGCCACTAACCCCTCCCCCTCCCCACCCCCACTGTGGACATAGGTACACACGGCCACACGGCCACCCCCCCTCCCCAACATCCGCTATGGACACAGGTACACACGGCCGCAAGGCCACACACCCCCTCCCCACCCCCACTGTGGACACAGGTACACACGGCCACACGGTCACCCCCTCCCCACCCCCACTGTGGACGTAGGCACACACGGCCACACGGCCACCCCCCTCCCCAACCCCCGCTGTGGACACAGGTACACACGGCCGCACGGCCACACACCCCCTCCCCACACCCCACTGTGGACACAGGTACACACGGCCACACGGCCACCCCCCTCCCCAACCCCCACTGTGGACACAGGTACACACGGCCACAAACCCCTCCCTCCCCTCACCACCCCCCACTGGGGACACAGGTACACACGGCTACACGCACACAATGCCAAGCTCAGGTCTGTTCAGACTTTTACCACCATAATTATCAAACTGATCCTGGCCTGAAGTTAATTTCCAGACCTGGCTACATAAGTTTTCAATTGCCACTTGTCCACAAGGAACTTCGCTCCATCCATGTCTGTATTTCATAAATATACATCACCGTTTCCTGTGGTAGAGGGTACTCTGGATTCGGATCTATCTGAGAGAGTAAATTACATCTCATCTCAGTGACGACAAGGTAAAATCATATTCTGATCTTCTGATCATAACGTAATCATCCTTGTACCCGTTGCTTATTGCTCTGAAGGTCTATCCCGTCAGGGAAAGTCCCACAAATCAATGGCAATACATTTACTTGTTGGTCTTAGCAACTGTACACAGTAGAGGTTCTGATCAATAGTTGGTTAGTCTCACATCCACTTTATGCTAGGGATAAATCTCGACTTCTGACTCTACACCGCTTCAAAGGTAAGCATCACCTTCTTTAAAACAGGGAGAGCCAGGGCATAATATTCTGTGGTCCAAGTGCTGGTAAATGTGTTTGAGTATTTGGATAGCATTGCCACGGAGATTTGTTGGGCCTGTTTCTCTGCTGTACGACTGTGACTATGACTCTTGATCAAATCTCTGCACGTTTCTCCGCACGTGGTATCACCGTCACTAGTTAAGCAGGACAGTACTGCCATTTCCTTGTGTGTCCGAGCTGGGAGGGTGCGGACTTCATTCATTCCCTGGAGCGAAGGAAGCTCAGGAGTGATGATATGAAGGTGTGTAAAATCATGAGAATGATGGGTAGGATGAATGCAGTGTTTTTATCCAGGATGAAAAATCAAAAATCAGATATCATAGGTTTAAGATGAGAGGGGCAAGATTTACGAGGAACCTGAAGGGCAAACGACGCAAAGTGGGGGCTGGGGACATGGCTCGAACTTTGATAAGATCATTCAGTTCTGACATTACATGACTTTCCTTCCTTGACGGACGTAATCGGAGTCTTCTAGATGTATTTACACCTGCATTGCAGATGCCCGACAATTAGTAGGGCCCACTGTACGGTATCAGGTGTTTTCGTGTGTTCATCCTCCTGTGCCCACTCCTCACCTTGTCTTCGCATTAGTCCAACAGTTTATTTGTGGATAACCCCCATTCAACACCTTATTTTGTATATCAATCCTGCTTGTGTTACATGGACAATCTTAGTAGACATCATAGTTGTTACTTACGTCAGATCATTAGCTTAGGTAACGTTCGGCTAACCCTAATGTTCCGAGATACAGTGAAAAGCGTCGCTTTGAACGCTGCCCATTCAGTTCAGGTATGCCATACATATTTACAATCAGTTAACATCCTGCGGATGAAGCGAGGAGGAATATACAGAATGCAGATTATTGTTGGCTATTTCCATTAATCCCTGAATTGTCCGTGTATTTGTGAGAATAAACAACATTTGCTCAAGCCAAGTTGCCTAATTCTGCTCTCTTTCGAACCGGACAAGTGCAGTTGGAGATTTCGAGTTCTGTGAAAACACAAAGCAATGAATTTGTGCCAAACATGTTACTTAAGTCTGCAGAAGTGCACGTCTGGAACAATGGATGACGCAATGCTTCTGTAAGCCATGAGACATCCCGCTGGGATCGCGTTGTTGTAAACAATTAAGATGAGAAGCGTTTTAGGTTTTAGATTCAGGTTTAAGTTTATTATTGTTCCATGTGCCGAGCCACAGTAAAACGCTTTATTTTTCATGGTATCTAGACACATTAGATATACCATATATAGACAGTATCAGTTCAAACTCGAGGACATAAGATGGTGGGGATATGGAATTACAACGAAAATGAACTGCCAGGGGAGGTATTTGAGGCAGAAATTGTGACAAAGACTGAGACTGTTTCATGATTCGGAAAGATTTAGAGTAATGTGGATGAAATGTGGATAGGAGGGATTAATGTAGATGGGGCACAATGGTCCGCATGGGCACGCTGGCTGGAAGGCCTGTTACCGTGCTGTAGGATTGGATAACTATATGACAAGAGATAGAGCAATGTGGAAGATACAGAGTGCAGAACATAGTTCGCAGCATTGGAGCGTATTGTAGTGCATCAATTACTTAGACAATATCTAGTATCCGCAATGGTGTAGAGGTGAATTGAACAGTACCCTAATCTATGGAGGGACCGTTCAGAACCTTGATAACGAAGGAAAATAAGCTAATAATAATAATAATAATAAACATTTATTTTTTATAGCGCTTTTCCAAATGCTCAAAGACGCTTTACAAAAACAGTCAAGACATAAAAACAAACAGACAAACTATCCTGACGGAGAAGCGGCGAACAAATAGCGCCAGCGTCCTCTCACGTCAGGGTCCGGCAGTAGACAATAAAGAACACAAGACACACAATTACAATTTTTAACACAAACAGCCATCACAGTGATTGCTCTAGGCACACCCTCACTGTGATGGAAGGCAAAGAAAAGTCTTATCTCCTCCTCACTCTTTTCCCGTGGTGCCACGAGGCGATCGAGGCTCTCGACTTTTGAAGCCCCTACCAGGCGATGGAAAGTCCCAGGGCCGAGCCGAGCAGGCCGATGAAGGCCCTGAGCCCCCACCGGACGATGAAAAGTGCCGCGGCCGAGACACGCAGGGCGATGAGGGGCCTGCAAGCGGGTCAATCAAACCTCGTGCTTCGGGGCGGTCAAAGCTGCTACGGCTGGAGCTCTCGAAAGCCGGTCGCCAGCCAGGACCTGCGAGCTCCTGATGTTGCGGTCTGCAGGGCCCACGGTCGAAGCCTCCGAGATGGTAAGACCAGGCCCTGCAGTCTTCAAGGTCGATCCCAGCTGGAGGCCGCCGACTCCACGGTGTTAGGCCATAGCACGAACGGAGACACACACGGTAAAGGTCGCATCTCCGTTGAGGAGGAGATTGGAAAATAAGGTTTCCCCCACCCCCCCCCCCCACCACCGCCCACATATACAGAGTTAAATATAAATCAAAAGAATCATTTAAACGATAACAAAGACAAAAACAAAAAAAAGACAGAGAGAGTGCCAGTGAGCCGCAGCTGCAGAACGCTGCCACGCCCCCTAATGCTTTATCCGATAGTGCTCGCTTTAAAGCTTCTATACCTTGTGCATGACTTCAGTAGGGGAAACAAGAACTGGCCGGTTTGGACAAGTCTTTGATTGCGTTGGCCGTTTTCTTTTCGAGGCAACGTGATGTGTAGATGGAGTCAATGGTGCAACGTTTGGTCCGTGTGATGGAGTAGCCTACATTTATAACTCCCTGCAATTTCTCGCGGTTCAGACAGACATATACCCGATCCAAAATGTGGTCCAACCCGACAGTATGCTGTCTACGGTACCTCCTGAGAACACTGTAAGAGTTACTGTTGACAGGCACCATTTCCTCAGACTCCACCTGAAGTAGAGGCGTCAGTGTGCCATCTTGGATGCCGCTTCAACGTGCTTGTCCCGCGACAGGTTGTTGGTCAGTGCAACTCATGCAACTTGTTCTTACCTATTTTCAATTCCAGACCAGATTTGGTCTTGGTTTCCAGATAAAAAAGGTATCGCAGTGGACTGAAAACGAATCCCTGCACGACTCCGGTGTCATTCTGGAGGAAGTGTAACCTGTCCTCACTAACTGAGGACTGTTGGTGCTAAAATCGAGCGTTGAGGGGTAGAGTAGGTGAAGATGCCTCTGTCTCGGCGTTTGGAGATAATACACACTCCATCCCCTATCACATAAAGGTACACTGCTGAATGCATAATTTAAAACGCGAGGCTATTCCTATTTTGAATATTAAACGGGAACTGAACTTGGACTTATATTAATCCATAGCTGGTCACATTAGTCTTCATTTGCCTATTGTCCACAAACACATTCTCTCCAGCCCTGTTTGAACGTAATGAGTTATCATCACTAAATTTCTGGGGTACAGGGTACTGGAGGTTCAGATATATTTGCGAGCGTAAATTGCTTCTCATGACGTCACTAAATACTTACTCTGAAACTTGTATCCTAAAGTCAACACCCATATATCGGTTGTACAATGCTTTCAACATCTGTCCCGTCCAGGCCTCGCAGAATCCCACATTTACAGTGTCATTCAAATCACTTGTATTCTTCCAGACTGCACAGCGTAGATGATGTGATCAATTGTGGTTCATTTGTCAGCTCCTTCATCCGCGGGATCAATCTCAATTTCAGCCTCTACATCGCATTGTAGGTAAGGATCTCCATCCTTAAAATGAAGAGTGTCAGGGCATGAAATTCTGCGGATCAGATGCTAGTAAATGGGATTTCGTAAATGGATAGCATAGACATAGTTGCTTGGCTCCTTTCTCTGCTGTGTGACTCTATGACTCCCGGACAAATGTGTGCATGTTTCTCCATTTGTGCTATCACCGTCAGTAGTGAGAGCAGTGCTTCGCTATTATTTCCCTGAGCTACACCGAGAGATGATAACTTTATTCCTTGGAGCGCAGGAAGCTGAGAGGTGATCACAAAGGCGTAAAATGGAAAGAGATATGTTGAATGCACATGGTATTTTACCCAGGACAGGGAATCAAAAAACAAAGGTCATGGGTTTATGGTGAGAGGGCAAGGTTTACAAGGAACCTACCGGGAGGAATTCACACCCAGACGGCGATGCGTGTATGGAACAAACTCTCAGAGTCGTTAGTTGAGATATGTTGAGTCGAAGCTGGCATCTCTACAGTCACTACGTTTGTAAATATAGCTGCCATCTCGACAGCAGGAGGAGATAAATAGGTGACCAACTTTGGTTATTTGTGTTGAACAATAAATGTTCGTAAGGAACTGATTCTGCAGCAAAGTCCAGGTGCGCTGACACGTTAGTTCACACTCTAATGCAGAGTGCGGTGCAAACCCAGTGTTTGCGTGCTTGCACTTGGCGAAACGGGGCCACATCGTGCATTAGCTTTACCAGCATCGGAGCTTTGTTAAGATCATCCATTTGTGACATTAGATGCTCTTCCTCTCTCCACGGATGTCTTCTGAGTCATCTGAGTATTTCCTGTTTTTCCTCTTGTATGTATCGATGCCCGGCAATTACTGCGGTCTGTCATGCAGGAGCAGCATTTTTACTGTGTTACTCCTCCTGCCACAGTCAGCACTTTCTCTTCGCATTTGTTCAACAGTTGTTTGTGCTTAACAACCATTCATCACGTCTCTTGAATATCAACACCGTCTGGGTCCATCTTAGTCGCCTTCACAGTACGATCATTCCGGCTCTGATCATATTTCGTACTTATCTCAGATCATTGGGTTTGGTTAGGTTAGGCTAGAAATATTACTGTCACGCGTACCGAGGCACAGTGAGAAGCTACGTTGCCTCCTATGCACTCAGACATACCATACATAGATACAATCAGTTCAAACAAATTCATTAGACTGAGCAACGGAGAAAATATAGAAGGCAGTATGTATTTCATAATATAGAATATCATCCTGACCATTGTTCTTTGTTTGCATCAAACTCCAAATTGTCCGAATATTTGTAAGAATGAATAACATTTGCTCAAGCTGCATTGCATAACTCCGTTCTTCGTAGAACTCGACATGTGCAGTCGGAGAATTCGAGCTGTGCATCAACTTAAACAAAAATGTGTGCAGTTGTTGGGAATTTTGAGAATTATGAGGAAGATGATCAGATTATAGTTTGGTTAACAATGGAGCTCATACACCGGGGGGCATGATGGGAAAGTTGACAGGATAGAATGTAGTTAAAATAGTTAAAGCTGAATCATTCTGCTGAGAAGCAGGGTTTCTTATCAGTCGGGGGAGGGATAGTCCTTTGTAGTTAAGTCTAGGTTCTTATCTGTTGCGATCTTGCGTGAGAGCTGCTTTTGGTCACTATGCTTCGCAGGCAACTCTCCCAAAGGTTAACAGATGATCTCCTTTACAAGGGGACGCCATTTGGCGAGGAGGATCTGGATATTTATGATATCTACATGTTAGATATATGGGTGGGAGATTTATAAACAACAAGAAAACCAATATTAAAGTTAACATTGGGGAAACACGAAGATGAAATGTTACGGATACATTGATTAATGATGGTTTATTTCAACTCCACGGGTAACCATTGTGTCATGAGGGTATAAGAATTCTACAGTTGCTGTAAGAATTTGAAGCAGCATTAGCTTACTCACACTGTTCCTCAATGTACATCGCTAAGGCGTTTCTTAAACCGACTTGTTCGATGGACTCACCACTGCTCTGTGAGTGTTTTACTTTTTGTGTCGGTGCATATCTGAGTATAGTTAGATATAGGGTACGGGTAAAGCATAGAATTCCTTCGTACATGTACAAAACATGTTATTTAACTGTGCCAATGCACGCAGGTGGCGCGAAGGATGATGCAATCCTTCGATAAACCATGAGATCATGCCGCTTGGTTTGTGTTGTTGTGAACAATTAAAATATAAGGCGCATGGCGTTTTAGCTTTGTGTGTTATGTTCATTATGTCACATGAACCGAAGAACATTAATACCTTTGTTTTTCATGCTTTCCAAACTGGTCAGATGTACCATACAGATACAATCAGTTCAAACGAGAGGTTAGAGGGTGCTGGATCTATGGATTCACACACGGGCTGCGGCTGGGAATATGGATTTGCACAGATGATGCTGGGTATATAGAAAGAGCTGCCAAAGGAGATCGTTGAGGCACAAGGTGTGACAGTATTTAAAAGACATTTGGACAGGTGCATGGATAGAAAATGTTTAGAGTGATTTTGGCCAAACGCTGTAAGTGGGAGTAGTGTCAATGGGGCACATTGGTCGGCATGGGCAAACAGGGTCGAAGGGTCTATTACCCTAATGTGTGACTCTACGACAATAGCGAGCGATCGAGAATGCGGAATACAGCTCTTAGAATTCTAGCTTTATTATCGCGAATCATTTTTTAAAATTCTAATGTTTGCAATGGGGGCAAATACGAATTGAACAGTATCCACAGAGGAAAATAGGTATTCGTGGTGGATTGGGCTACATATACAACTCTCTGCAATTTCCTCCGGTCTTCTCAGAGCTGTCGATAAACCAAACTGTGATGCAACCCGATAATGTGCTTCCAACGGTCCATCTCTCGAAGTTTTCTCAGAGCCACTTCAAGTCAATGTCCATAGTCGCCCTGTGAAATAGAGGCATTGGTGTGCTTTCATGGGTTTCGAATCAAAGTGATTGATCCACGACATATCGTTGGTTATGTTAACGCTATGGAATTTGAACTCAACCATTTTCCGACCAGTGCGATTGGGATAAATACTCGGCATTGCATCCCGAGGCCAATAACTATCCCCTTCGTCTTGCTGACATTGAAAGAGGGGTTATTGTCATGCCACCATGTCAATAAGTTCACTATCTGCTTCTTGTACTTCGTCTCGCCATTGCTCATCATTCCACCGTTCACAATGATGTCTTCTGCAAACTAGTAAGTGTAATTAGAGCCGAATATGGCCACACGGTTGCGAATATACATGAGCTAAAATAGCGGACTGAGAACGGATCCTTGCAGTGCTCCATCTTCGAAGTTATTATTTTTAAGGAGGTGTCACCTATCCTACTAATTGTGGGATGTGGGTGCTAAAAATCGAGCATCCAGTGGTGGAGCGGGGAGATTATCCCTCGGACCAAGAGTTTGGAACATGTCGTTCCTCCAAACATGAACAGAGTGGAGGATCCCATCAATTGTTGTTCCTTTGACAGCCCCTTCCTCCGTAGATACATTTTGACTTCATCTTTGCACCGAAAGTAAGTAGTTAAGGTAGAAATTATGACAATCATTCAAAGACAGTTAGACTGCCTCATGAAAGGACAGGATTTAGAGTAGTGGGCGAAAGGTGGGTCGGAGTGACTAGTGTAGATGGGGCACATTGGTCGGCATGGGTAAGCTTGGTCGAAATGCACGCTGTCCATTCAGTTCAGATATGCCATACATTGATACAATCAGTCCTGCAGATGGAGGGAAGAGGAAGATAGAGAATGCAGAATATACTGTAGTTCATTATAAAGAATATCAGGTTGAATATTGTTGGTTATTTCCATCACACCCTGAATTGTCCGTGCATTTCTGAGAACGAACAAGATTTTATCAAGCCACATTGTATAATTCATTTCTCCGTAGAACTGGACAAGTGCAGTTGGAGAATTCGAGTTCTGTGAAAACACAAAGCAAAGAATTTGTGCAAACATATTATTTAAGTGTGTAGAAGTGCACGTCGGGAACAATGGATATGCTGTGCCTCTGCAACCTATGAAACATTCATCTGGTTTCGTGGTGTTGCAAACAATGCAGATGATCGGCGCTTTAGGATTCAGCTTCATGTTTAGGGATTTTATTGTCATATGTACCGAGGTACAGCAAACAACTTTGTTCTGCATGCTGTCAAAACAGATTACATATATAATACATGGATACTATTGGTTCAAATTCGAGGACAGAGGTCGCTGGGTAAATGGATCAACTCAGAACGTGGTAGGTACATGGATTCGCACAGCGGGTAGCGGACGTATTGAATGAGCTGCCGAAGGAGCTAGTTGAGGTAGAAACCATAACAACATTAAAAATGCATTAAGAAAGATTTCGGATTGATACGTGCCAAAGGCGGCAGGTGGGATTTGTGTAGATGGGGTACATTGATCGGCATTGGAAGGCTGGGCTGAAGGACCTTTTCGAGCGTTGTGTGACTCGTGACAATAGATAGAGCAAAGTGGAAAATACAGAGTGCAGAATACATTTACCAGCATTGTAGCGGATTGTTGTGCATCAGTACCTGAGACAAAGTTCAATGTCAATAATGGGTTAGCAGGAATTGATCAATACCCTATCCGACGGAGGGACCGATCATAAGCCCGATAACGGAGGAATTTAATTTATTCCCAAGTCTCGTGATGCGCGCTTGCAAGCATATCCACCTGATGCCAGATCGGAGCAGGGGAAAGAAGAACTGACCGGGATTGGACAGGTGTTTGATTGTGTTGGGTGTTTGCGTAATGTTATGCAGCGTGAAGTGTAGACGGAGACTTTGATTGGCTCTGGTCTGTGTGATGGACTGGGCTATATATACAACGCTCTGCAATTTCTCGCGGTGTTGGCAGAGTTGTTTCCAAACCAAGCTGCGATGCAATGTGAAAATATGCTTTTTACCGCAAATCTCCAGACGTTTGCAATAGTAACAGAAGACATGACAAATTTATTTTTGTTTTCATTTTTGTGCCTTCTTCGGTGTCACATCAATGGAGTTGCTCCACGTCAGATCGTTGATTACATTATCGCCAAGCAACCTGAGCTCGCTATCATTGTTATTTTGAACCATTGGCGCAGATTGGCGCACGTACTACACTCTGCTTCCTCAGGTCAATAACTGCCTCCTTCGTCCCGCTGACATTGAAAGCGTGATTATGGTGCTGACACCATGGCACTAAGGCACATCGTTCGTGTACGTCTTCGCCTCATTGTCCATTATTCGGCCCATCACATCAGCAAACCCGTCGATATACTTAGAGCCGAAATTGGCTGTACGGTTACGAGGGTAAAGAGGGTATAATCGCGGACTCACAACTCATCCTTCCTGGGGCTCCGATGTGAAAGTTATTGTGCAGGAGTTGTCAACTATCGACACTGAATGAGGAGTGTTGGTGATAAAGTTGAGCATCCATTCTTAGAGGGAGGACATGATTCCGAGGTCCGGGTGTTTGGAGCTAACAGACACTGCTCCCCCCAGCGCACACAGGTACTTACGGGCGCACGCACAATTCAAGCTTGAGTCTGTTCCTGGTTTCAGTATAATAGTTAGCGAAATGACCTGGGACTAATATTCATTTCCATGATTGGTCACATTAGTATTCACATTCCTATTGCCCATAAATATATTCACCCTGAGGACATTATACCACGGAGTGGGGAAATTCATGGGTGAGCTTATAAAGGTGTATACCGCCATGAAGAGAATAGATGGGGTGATAGCACATGGTCTTTTATCCAGGATGTGGAACCAAAAACCAGTGGTCAGAGGCTTAGGTTGAGATAGGCAAAAATCACAAGGAACCTGAAGGGAAGACTTTACACTCAAAGGGTGCTGGGTATCTGGAACTATTTGACAGGTGAGTTAGTTCAGACAAGTTGAGCCGATGGTGGGATTTCTACAGCTGCAGATTGGGGAAATAGAGAGACCAACTCGACTGTAGCAATAGGTAATTTGATTTGGTTATTTCTATTGTGCAATGAAAGTTCGACTGGAACTAATTTTGCCAGACGGTTCAGCTGCACTGACGAGATAGTTGACACTCTAATGCAGAGCGCGGTGCGCCAATGGGGTTTGCTTGCTTGTGTTTTGCGAAACGATACCACACCGTGTATTTGTTTGGCCAATATCAGACCTTTGGCAAGATAATTCATTTTTGACATTAGATACGTTTTCATTTTCCCTCAGAAGTCCCCTGAGTGTCCTGAGTATATCCATATATTTTTTAATTCCCTCGGGGAAAGAAAGTGATGGGTCGATGGAATCATGCAGAGTGTCGGCTACATTTAATGAACTGCCAGAAGGAAGTATTTGAGGCAAAAATTATAAATGCATTTAAAAGACATTTGGACAGATACATGGAAAGGTATAAATGGAGTCAATAGAAGAGAGGTTCGTTTGTTTGAGGTACTGGTTGCGTCCACATTCGCTGCAAATACTTGCGGTCTCGGATGGAGCTGTTCCTGAACCAGTGACACATCCTGATGAAATGCTTTTTATGGTGCATATGTGGAATTGGTGAGTGTTGCCAGGGCAAGCCAATCTTCCTAAGCCTTCCAAGGCTGTAGAGACGTTGATGTGCTTTCTTGGCCGTTGCTTAAATATGAGTGGCCCAGAAGAGGTTGTTGGTGATATTTACTCTTCGCAATTTGACGTTTTCAACCGTCTTTTCATCGGTGCCTTCAATGCAAATTTGGGTCTGTCGGCTTCCCAAAGTCGATCATTATGTCCTTTGTCTTGCTGGCATTGAGGTTCTCGATCTCCTTCGTGTACTCCGATTCACCAATATATCGTATCCGGCCCACAATGGTGGTCCGTCTGCGAATTTGAAAATGGAATTAGATTTTACAAGGGGTAAATAAGGGGCTGAGAACGCATCCTTGTGGAGCTCGCGTGTTCAGGATTATCATAGTGCACGATCTGTCCCCTATCCTCACTGAATGGTGTCCGTTGGTCAGGACGTCGAGGGTCCTATTTCAGAGAGGAGTACTGACACTAATACCCGCTAATTTGCTGATGAACTTGCATTGTATAATGGTATTAGATGTAGAACTGTAAATTATGAATAGGATTCTGACGCAGCTGTCGCTCTTATCCAGATGTTCCAGTCGTAAGTGTAGGGCTAGTGCGATGGCATCGTCCGTCGGTCTGTGATGGCGGTGGGCGAAATGTAGTGGGGCAAGGCCGCTGGGTAGACTGCATTTAATGCATTCCATAACCAGCCTCTCAAAATATTTCATGATGATGAAAGTCAAGACCACTGAATGGTTATCGTTTAAGCTTGAGGTCTTGCGTTTCTTCGACACTGGAATGATGATGGACTTTTTGAGCATGTGGGTCCCTGAGAACCGAGTCGAGCGAGGTTAGAGATGTCGACAAATACTCCTTCTAGCTTGTCTGTGCAGCTACTAGGGGCACGGACAGGAACTCCGTCTAGGCCTGTTGCATTTCGTGGGTTTACTCACAGGAAGGCTAATCCAACCTCTGCTACAGTCACCGTGGGGAGAGGCACACTGGAGTTTGAAGAGTAAGGTGTCACCGCCCTGTTGGCCTTCTGCTCGAAGCGAGCTTAGGAAGCATTCCTTTCATCGTGTTGGGTCGCACCAATGAAGTTGCCTGAATTTGCGTTGCATCCAGTTATCTTAATCAGACCTTCCCACATTCTCCGTGCATCCTAGAAATTATACCTGGACTCAGGTTTGTACCGGTATTGACTCTTGGCATCCTGTATGGTTTTGCGGAGACCACAGCGTGGCTTCTTGTACCGCTTGGGATCGTTTGACTTGTGTGCATCGGACCTGGTCTCACTTATGAATGTACATCCATGGTTTCCGGTTGGGGAACACTCGGGTTGACTTCTTCGACACACAGCCACTCACTTATTGATGAAGTTAGTCACGGCAGAGGCGTACTCATTCAGGTTATCTTCAGAATCCCTGACCATGGACCAGTCTACTGACTTAAAGCAGTCGCGTCAGAGGTCAGCCGCGTCCGTTGACCAGCTTTTTACAACTCTCTGCATCGGATCCTCCTGCTTCAATTGTTGTTTGTTGGCAGGGAGCAGAAGCACAGCTCGGTGGTCAGATTTCCCTGAAATGTGTCCGAGGGACAGGGCGACATGGAACAATCCCTACAGGATGGACGAGGCGAGCCTGGACGTGGAAACACGTAGAATGCATTGAAGGGACACAGTGGAACAGGTCAATTCTGAGTAATGTTCCTAGCTCCAGTTTGCTCCTTGTATTGTTTATTTAGCTGGGTGGATGGGCGTATGTTTCTGTGTGATTCTTTTCATACACCGTGGGAGTTCTTTGATGGAGACCACCAGGAGCCCACATACAGCAGGAACACCAGCAGACAGAGACGGGAAAACACGGAGAGATAGAGTCATGAATACACACACAGAGAAGTAGGAACATTCACGGAAACAGGCAGGACCCTCTCCTAATTCTGCGTAGGTTTGCCTTCTCCTGATGTTCCATTTGCAGGCGCACTCCCCTATTTCCACATTTAGAGTTTCCCTCCGCTAATTTCGTATTTGTTGTTTATCCACCCGCCATACTTCAATAACGGTGCGCCCGCAAATCCCCATTTGTGGTGTCCTCCCCTAATTGAACATTTACCGGTGCTCTCCCATAATTACCACACGTAAGGATCTTCCCCTAAATGACCATTTAATGTGATGCCACAAAATTGACCGCCCTTAATTTGAGTAGTTGAGTGTATAATCCAAGTACCGTCGATAAAATGCACAGAAAATAGAAAAAAAAGAAATGAGATGTGTGGTCGGTTGGAAGGATGGCGTGTGTTCCACTCCGCAAGGATGGTGCAACAAGATGGAATTGGCGCCCAGGTGAAGACAACAAGCAAACCAAACAGAGGGACAACTGGTTTAAACTTGCCTCATTGTCCGGAGTGGCTTCCAAATCAGTAGATACTGGGATCTGAAGGCAGCGCCAAAGTCCCCATTCTGACCACAACCGACAGTTTCTCTAAAGGAAACCAATGAGAAAGTGTAAAGTGTGATCAAGTGTTCGTGGTTAAGAATGCAAGAAGCAATATAGAACTCAGGTTCGTGCTACATGTTACAAACGTGCGAAGATCTCAAGATAGTTTATCTAAATCTCACAAATAGACTGCAGTGAATGGTTCTGTAAAATGCACATTTTATATTTTACAACCAGAATGCAGAAAGGTACCAGGATATCAACGAAACTTTCAGCCAATTAATTAATCCAAATGAAACTGCTTCCTGCAGCTTTGCAAAGATGTCGATGTCTTCAGGTGAAGCTGCGACTGCGGTAGCATTCGGCTTGAGTTAAGGGAGAGAGCTCCCATGACAATGAAAGACGTGACAACCCAGAGACCCTGAAAAATGCATTTTCCATATAACGTCCAATTCGTGTTTAGTTGCGATTTATTGATTTCTGTCGTTTGAATATAGCACGTCCCTGTTCAACATTTATATTCTGTTCCGCACCATGGAGATAAAGAATGTAGATACAAGGAACAGGATATGCTGGTTTACATTGAACACACAACGGGTCACACGAGATTCATGGAATCTACAAACCGAATTAACCATTCCACATGAACGTAAACTTTACTGGGATTTTATGACTGCAGGTCCGTGACTATTGACATACACAGCGGTGGAACAATTGATATCTGTCATCTATATCAACGAATTGATTCAGATGGTGCAAGGTATGATTACTAACTTTACAAATAAAAATGAAGGCAGGTGGGATGGTAGATTGCCAAGATGCATATTAAGAATGATGTTGGGATTTTTACCAGCTGGGAAAGTGGGCGGTGGAATAGCGTCGGCATTTAGTTTGGATATCTGTGATTTGCTTTATTTATGTAGGTCAGGCCAGGTCCATCCCAGTGATCGATTAGACGCTGCGGAGCGCTGTAGAACAGGTAGATCGAGGAGTGCACGTCACAGATCACTGGAGTTTGAGTACCCGGTGGATACGATGGTAGTGAAGATTTGGCACGATGTCTTTCATTTGTTACGGAATTAAGTGCAGATGTTGGGACGTTATATTACAGTTTACAAGACGTTGGTGAGGCCGCGCTTGTTTGCAGTTCCCTTGCCGTCCACTTGATGTCCCCATTATTCAAAAGCTCCAAATTGCATAATCCCCAGGATTTTATTCCACAGATATGGTTCTGTGCTTCATTGGCTCAGAAGCCAAAATCAGGACATCGAACAGCTCGCTTCAATTAATACTAAACATTATTTTTTTAAATAAAAGTATTTTTCAACCAGGGGGATTCTAAATGATGCCCCACCGCGGACAGTCCTGAAAACACAATAAGAGGCTGACTGCCTACATAGTCTCTGAGACTCTTACAGTCAAACAATGACGATGCTATTTATAGAGTTATAGTCAAACAGCCCGAACGAAGACCTTTTGGAACCGGATGCCGAGGCCGAGCAATATGTCCAAATAATTTAGTCCAAATAATTTAGTCCAACTTCCCCACGTTTTCTCCATGGCCCACCATCCATTTTTAGCTACATATGCTTTCAAATGTCTTTTGTACATTCGAATCGAAATACATCTCTACAGCTTTATCTGGCACCCAGTTCCACCTACCCACAACTTCCTGTGCAACCTAGTTGCCTCTCAGGTCTCTTCTGACACTGTGTTCTCTCCCTTGAAAGCTATGTTATCCAGCTCTAGACTACCCACCCTGGAAAAACGACAGTACCATCTATCTTTCCTTTGCCCCTTATGATGATATATACTTCCGTAATGTCACCAGTCAACCATCTACTCTGCGTGGAAAAACTTCCAACTTGTCTGGCCGCTCTTTAAGTCTAAAGCCCTCCCTTCCAGGCAACAACGTGTGATTTTTCCCCAGGACGTTCTCAGTTGAATGTATTCCTTCCAATAACTCGAAGACCAGAACTGCGCTCAGTGCTCGAAGTTTCGTTTCACGAATGCTACGTACAGTTCAGGCGACCACCTGGAATACTAAGTGCCGTAACTTTTAACTACCGGGGCATTTCATCTCTATCAACGCGTCTTTGATCGCATAACAACCAAACCCAAACGTAACGTGGCAGTGGATGAATTATACTAGGTCATGAACTACCTTTAAGGACTAAACCCTGATGCCCTGCTCATTATCTGCGGTGACATCAATCAATCCAACTTCAGGGTTGCAGTGGTATATAACCTCCTCAAGCCTACTGCCTCATACTGGGCATCCGCTCTCTGGGTTACTACCACCATCTAGAATGCCTAGAGTTCCAGAGCTACAACCTTGCTTTCATTGAAAGAATGCACAAGGAAACGTTTATGGCCATTGGAATTGGAAGAATAGGGTCCCACAATCCTGTGTAGGTCTACAAGACGACGGTAGAGAGTCAAAATCTTCAAATTATTGGACGTGCATATCTCCGAAAATATTTCCTAGACCCGGCACATTAATGCAATGATAAAGAAATCTCATCAACGTCTCTACTTTCTGAGCAGATTGAGGAGATTCGGTCTGTCAATACTGTTGGATTTCTACCCTTGTGCAGTGGAGAGCATGTTGCCCGGGTGCATCACGGTCTGGTTCGACAACATGAATGCCCAAGAGCGAGGAAGACTGCAAAAAGTAAGTACTACCCAGTAGGTACATCAAGTGTACTGAGCTCCCAATCATCGAGGGATCTACAGACGTTGCTACCTCAAAAAGGCAGCCAGCTTCATCAGTGACCCATGCGACACAATCATTTCACTGCTGCCATCGGAATGAAAACATAGCCTGAAAAGTCCAGGTACAGCACCAGCTTCTTCCCAAAAACCATGAGGCCATTAAACACTACAACCTCCAAACCACATAGAATTGGGAAATTCTTTCTTTTTGCACCATTGGTGCTTGTTTGTTTCTAGATTTTTTAAAAGTTTTTTTAGATTTTTTAGATTTAGAGATATATTTCTTAATGTATTGGTTTTTTTAGCACTGTGTTTGCATATTCTTTAGTGATGCTGCAATTAAGACTTTCATTTTTTAATTTAAGACATGTGACAATAAAACATCCCTGGCACTTGACTCTTGATCCCTCCCATTTGCCATTTGACGAGGGCTAACGATATTGCTCCTGTCGGGTTACAGACAGGGATTTCAGAACGTGGGGCCAATAGAAGTGTAAGACAGCAGGTGTCAGTGCACAACGAGATCTACTTCATGTTTGCCTTGAGAAGATGAACTGGAACATGATTTGAGTATCGGAGTAAAGAGGTCCTTCTACAGTTGTATATGACCCTGGTGAGACCACGTCTGGAGTGTTGTGTGCCGTTTTGGTCTCCAAATTTGAGGAAGGACATCCTTGCTCTTGATGCAGTGCAGCGTACGTTCACGAAGTTTGTCGCCGGGATGGCGGGACTGTCATATGAGGAAAGATTGGAAAGACTAGGCTTGTATTCACTGGAGTTTAGAACGATGAGAGGGGGGTCTTACAGAGACGTATAATATTATAAAAGGACAGGTCGAGGTAGATGCAGGAAAAAAAGTTCCCAATTTGGGGGGAGTCCAGAACCAGGGGGCACAGTCTAAGAATAAAGGGGAGGCCACATAAAACTGAGGTAAGAAGGAACTTTTTCACCCAGAGAGATGTCAATTTGTGGAATTCTCTGCCACAGAAGGCAGTGGAGGCCAGGGCCTCTAGTCCCGGCAACATCCTCGTAAATCTTTTCTACATTTTTCAGCTTTATGACATATTTGACTCAGGTAAATTTTCGGAAAACGGCCGGTAAATTTCCGGCAACCGTCCAAATGTGGTCCCTGGCCGAGTTTTGAAATAGTGCGCCAATCAACGGGCCGCGCTATTGGCCGAGATCTCCAACCTCTCGCCACTGAATATCGCCGTCTGCAGTCCGCACCTTCTTCAAGGAAGTGTCCATCTTTCCAGTTACCAAAAGATTAGATGACTTGCTTCAATAATTACCACCCAGTAGTTTACCAAATACTACACACCGCACTTTCAGACATTCCTTGTCCCATTTCACCTGTTCATCTTGAACCTGATGTGATCTTCGATAAGCCCCTTGACTGTCACCTACACTAGCGATCTAGCATCGTCAGCAAACGTATTGACCATTTTGAAAGCATTGTCAGCTAAATTTGTAACATAGATGAAAAACGACAGTGGGCCCACTATCAATCCCCGTTGTGCACTAGTAAAAGGACGTCAATCTGAGCATCTATTTTCAACTGCCACCGTCGTTCCACTTTCCTCTCGTCTTCTCCCCTCTCCTCCCACCTCCCCTCTCGTGTCGTCTCCTCCCACCCCCTCTCCAGAGCCAGCACACCCTTCCTCAGATATGGGGCCCAAAACTGCTCACAATACCCCAAATGTGGCCGGACCAGAGGCATACAGAGCCTCAGCATTACATCCCTGTGTTTGTATACAAGCACTCTTGAAATAAATGTTACTAAATGAGAGGAATAGATCGGGTAGATGCACAGTCTCTTGCCCAGATTAGGGGAAAGGAGAACCAGAGGACATAGGTGAGGGGGGAAATATTTAGTAGGAACCCGAGGGGCAAATTTTCCACAGGTGGGTGTATGGAATGAGCTGTCGGAGAAGCAAGTTGAGGCAGGCACTGTCACAAAGTTTAAGATAAACTTGGACAGGTACATGGAAGGGACAGGTTTGGAGGGATATGGGCCAAACGCGGGCAGGTGGGACTGGTGTAGATGGGGCATGTTGGTCGGTGTGGGCAAGTTGGGCGAAAGAAGGGCCTTTTTCCATGCTGCATCACTCAGTGACTCTAAATACTAACTCACTGTAGTCTGATTGTGGAGAGGAAGAAACTGTTCCCGGTAAACTCCAGAACTCCCCTTAAATTGGCCACACAAGTAGACAGAGCGGTGAAGAAGGCGTGTGGTCCGCTTGCCTTCATCTGCCGGGGCATCAAGTTCAAGAGCCGGGTCGTCAAGATACATCTCTCCAGGACTTTGTTCAGTCTGCATTTGGAGTATTGCGTGCAGTTCTGATCGCCCCCTTTACAGGAAGGAGGTGGGGGGCTTTGGAGAGGACGAGAGGGGAGTCACAGAGACAGGGAGAGGGAGTGTAGGGGCCAGAAAAAGGAGGGGGTGAAGGGACGGGAGGGGAGGGGGTCATAGAGAGGGGGTGTAGGGTCCGGAGGGGAGGGGGTCACAGAGAGGGGGTGTAGGGTCCGGAGGGGAGGGGGTCACAGAGACTGGTGTAGGAAACACTCTCTCCCCTCCCCAGGGAAGAGGTACAGGGACAGCTGTTACATCCTATAGCGGCTAACCGTTTTAACCGCACTTCCCAAGAATGGTGTTGGAGAGAGAAGTGAGGGCGAGCAGGTGGAGAGTTGGGGAAAAGAGAGAGAGAGAGACAGATAGGGAGAGATAGCTGAGAAGACGAAATGGGAAGAGATGAAGGGGGACTGAACTATCAAAGGGAGAGTGGGAAGATGAAGAGAGAGGGTTCAGAGCGAGTGGGTTGGCAAATGGGAGAGAGGGAAGGGTGAGGTAGATGGAGAGAAACTGAGGGAGAGATGCAGTGAGAGTGAGAGGGGAGGGAGGGGTAAGGGGTGAAAAGTTGACAGAGACAGAGGCGCAGAGAGAGAGAATATAGAGGGTATGAGAGAGAGTCACAGTTCAAAGAGAGGATAGCAGTAAGGATGGAGGGAGAGAGAAAGGGAGGAGGGAGATGTGCCGCATCATTCGCTGTTTTATTTGGGTTTCGGACAATTCTGAAGCCACACTGTTTCTGTTCTCTGAGTGTCGTGAGTATTTGGGTCGTTCCTCCTCAGAGGTGACGAAGGCAGAGAATGTTATTGTCCCGGCGCAAAATCAGACCCACTGCAGGCAAGCAAGGAGTGAATGGTTACCGGCCTCGCCGGGATTGTGGGGGTGATGTTGCAGTCAGTTAAGCCGCGATCATATTGAGTGTTGAAACAGGGTACATGGGCCATTTTAGAGCGAGGTGATCTGTTGACCTAGTTCCTCAACCTGTGGACAAATGTCGCCCAGTCCACCTTCAAACTGGGCACCAGAAGCCCTGAGAGGGTCCCTGGAATTTGGGATTGCCTTAGTGAGTGAAGCGGATTGATGGAAATCAGACATACAATATGAGGCGGAGAGTTGGACCTGATGGAGTTTGAAACAATATTTCCATTCCTGGAACAATGCCGCTCCCAATTTCCATCCCTCAGTATCGCCACAATTCCCAGTCTTTGGAATTTATCAATCAATTCCCTGAATAAGTCATGGCTTGTCTCAGCAGGGATTTCACTTGGCTGATGTCATCTGTTTGCGAATCATTTCAAAATCTCTGTTTTTTAACTCTGTTGAAACTTCACTGTCTCGGTGGAGACGGAAAATGGTATAAAATCTCCGGGAATGTTCTGCCCCAGCATTTCATTCCGAGAGATTACCGGTAGCTCACGGCGACACGTCGCTGGGCAGAGAACATGGGGGGAAAGCTGAGGGAATATTACGACGTGCAGAAAATCTTGTACGTGATCATTGCTGTCGTTGAAGTCCCTGGTAAGTGAGCAGAACAATTCAAGATTTATAACTCCGTCTGATAACCGGTGTTGACCTGATTCTGATCGTGTTACAATATTCCCAACTGATGATCGTTGTACGAGAATATGTGGTAAATCAATCCTCCCAGTGAAATATTTTTGAATTAACCCTGTGATATTTCTTATTTTCAGACAGCCGAAACTAACCCTCTTTTTCTCCCACTGCCGGGACCCACTAGAATGTTGTTCTTGCCTTCAGTGGGACCTTTCCCAGAGTTGTCCCATTGCTCGGGACAGGCAGCTCTCCGGGACGGTGTGACTGGGAGGGGTTTACATTGTGAAGTTCACTGTGTCTGAGTTATTGATCAGAGTGAACACCCGCTCCCGCGGGCACGTCTCACTGTGGAGTCTGTCACAGTCGGATTCAACCTGCCTGTTGGTTAATAATTGGACCGATCTCCTGAACCAGTGGCCGCGGATCTACCGGCGTCTGTTGTTACCGAACTGAACTCACTGTGGAATGAATCCATCAACGGAGCCGCTCTGCTGCCGGATCCTAAGTTGTCACTGCCTTCCCTCTGGAACCTTCCTCGTCCCCATCAGATGCCGAGTTCCCAGAGCCCTGGTTAAACGCGGCCGGTCACGGTTCAGTCTGTGAAACCGGCCCCATCAGAGACTGTGAGCGGGGTTAACTGTAGACAGGACCATTCCGCCTATTGTAGCAGGCGGCTGCTAGTTCCCTCCCCGCCCTTTACCCCGCCCGTCGCATTATCTCCTCTCCCCTGAAGCAGGCAGGTCGGGCACAGTCGGAGCCGGGTTTGACATTGTTAAACCTGCAGCCGCGCACCGACTCCAACACTCCTGATCTTCAGCTGAAAGTGGAGCCGGTGTTCAGCCCCGGAGACCGTGTTCAGTAATGCCTAGTGTCCGCTCCCCTTCTCTTTCCGCAGTGAATTTAGTGGCGATTGTGATCCTGTCCAGGGGAAAGTGCGGCCTCTCCACCTGCACCACTCGCTACCTGGTGGCCATGGCAGCGGCCGATCTACTCACCCTGATCACCGATATCATTACTTTTATTGGAGTGTCCTGTCCATCACACCTGTGTGCCGCGTTAACCTTGTACTGGCGTTTGCAGCTACAGACTGTTCTGTCTGGTTCACCGTCACTTTCACCTTTGATCGCTTTGTCGCCATTTGTTGCCAGAAGCTGAAAACAAAATATTGCACCGGGAAAACAGCGGCTGCGGTTCTCGCAACAGCCGGCGTTCTGCTCTGTCTGAAAAATGTTCCGCGCTACTTCACACGGGAACCCTGGATAATCATCGACAATGTCCCATGGAGATGTGTCGCGGTGGACAGTTATTACACTAACCCCGGGTGGGTGGCATTTGATTGGCTCGACAAGGTTTTAACTCCGTTCCTCCCTTTCGCTGTGATCCTGCTGCTCAACGCTCTGACAGTCCGGCACATTTTAGTGGCCAGTCGAGTCCGTCAGGGGCTGAGGGGTCAGAGCAAGGGGGAGAAGCGAAGTGACCCGGAGATGGAGAGCAGGAGGAGGTCTGTGGTTTTACTCTTCACCATCTCCGGCAGCTTCATCCTCCTGTGGCTGACGTATGTTGTAAACTTCGTCTATTATCAGGTCACAGGGATTGGAGCTGATCTGAATGATTCTCAATATATCTTGAACAACGTCGGGGTTTTGCTGAGGAATCTCAGCTGCTGCACCAACACATTTATTTACGCGGCGACCCAGTCCAAGTTCAGGGAGCAGGTGAAGAGCGCGGTGAAATATCCGCTCACCTCAGCGCTGCGGCTCATTAATAAACCCGCGCCCTGAACGCATCCGAGAGGCGGCCGCAGTCTCTCCGCTCCGGGCTCCGGCTCCTCACATTCACCGCCGCATCTTCCAGCTGTCAGTCCCGGGCGGATGGTCCCATCGCCGGCCCCGCTCCGGGACCCCCAGCCCCTCACATTCACCCAATCGCCCCGTCTCCCCCCGGCACTGGGGATCTCTCTCTCTCTCTCTCTCTCTCTCGCTCACATTCTCTCACACTCTCTCCCTCCCTCCCTCTCTCTCACTCACTCCCTCCCTCCCTCCCTCACTCTTCCTCCCCTCCCTCTCCCACCCTCCACTTTAAAATAAATTTACAATAATTTAATCTAATATTTGATACCCCCCTCTCCCTCCACTTCCATTTCCCACTCTCTCTCTCACTCTCCCCCACTCTGCCCTCCCTATCTCCCTCTCTCTCTTCCATCTTTCTCTCCACCCTCCTCTTGATAAGATTACATTTACAATAAACAATTAAACTAAACGGACATTTGATAACTGTTAAACCCTCTCTGTCTCCTACTCTCTCTCTCTCTCTCTCTCTCTCTCTCTCTCTCTCTCTCTCTCTCTCTCTCTCTCTCTCTCTCTCTCTCTCTCTCTCTCTCTCTCTCTCTCTCTCTCTCTCTCTCTCTCTCTCTCTCTCTCTCTCTCTCTCTCTCTCTCTCTCTCTCTCTCTCTCTCTCTCTCTCTCTCTCTCTCTCTCTCTCTCTCTCTCTCTCTCTCTCTCTCTCTCTCTCCCTCTCCCCTCTTCCCTTCTCTCGCTCTTCCTCTCCCCTCGCTCCCACCCTCTCCCGCCCTCTAATCTTTCTCTCCCTCTTTCTTTCTGCCCTCTCTTCCCTCTCTCTCACTGACCTCTCTCCCTCCCCCTCTCTTCCTCCCCTCTGCCCCCTCTCTCTCTCTCTCTCTGCCCTCTCTCCCTCTCCTCTCTCTTCTATCTCTCTCTCTCTCCCAGTCTCTTGCCCCCACATTCTCTCCCACCTCTCTCCCCCTTCTCTCTCCTTCATCTTTCTCTCTCCCCAGTCTCTCTCCCCCTTTACTATCATCCCCCTCTCTCTCCCCCTCTCCCTCTGCCCTTTCTCCATCTCTCTCTGTCCCCTTCTCTCTCCCTCCTTATCCCCTGTCTCCCCTCCTCTTTCTCTCACACCTCCTTCTACCCCGAGTCTCTCCCCCTCAACTCTCTCCCCCGTCT
This sequence comes from Rhinoraja longicauda, assembly GCF_053455715.1. NCBI lineage: Eukaryota > Metazoa > Chordata > Chondrichthyes > Rajiformes > Arhynchobatidae > Rhinoraja > Rhinoraja longicauda. Next base: position 712,235 of record NW_027601272.1, on the reverse strand, counting down.
CTACCCCCTCTACTCTCTCTCTCATTCTCATCTCATTCCCCATCCCTGATTTCTCTCTCTCTCTCCCCTCTTTCTTTCCACACCCCCCCCCCCACTTTATGACACACTTACAATAATAAATTAAACTAATATTTGATCCGCCCTCTACCCCTCTGTTTCTCATACTCACTCTCCCCTTTGTCTCTCCCCTTTCTCTCTCCCATCTCTCTCTCCAAACACACCCCTCTCTTCCTCCCTCTACCTCTCTCTCTCCCCTCTGTCTTCCCCTCTCTCAAACCTCTCCCTCCCCACTCCCCCCCCACCCCCACTCTGTTCCAAAACACCACCACCAATCCAGTGTAGATGTTGACCATCATGTGGACTCTGGTTAAAGGAGGGGGGGAGGGGTGGTGATGTTTCGTAGATACGGGGAGGATACGGCCTTTTTGTTCTCTCCCCTTTCTCCCCCTCTCCCTCTCCCCCTTCCAATTTATTTTAATTATTTTACAAGAGTAAAGAAAGCTAATATTTGATACTCTCTCTCCCACTCCAATATGTAACAAACAAGTGGACCCGTTGGGCCCAAACCTCTCCTGCATTGGTGCAGTACACTCTCCTTCCCCTTCCTCTCACCTCACCCCCACCCCTCTCCCCTCCCCTTCCATCTCCCTCTACCCCCTCACCTCCCCCTCTCACCCCCCTCCTCCCCTCCCTCCGTCCCTCCCTTCTCCATCTCTAGTAGATAGATTTAAACTTTAACATGAGAATTACTTAAACAATATTACACCAATTTCAATTAAACTTCTTCCATTAGCACCAAAGGGATAACAGTGAGCAAGGTGGGCCTAACATTGTCGCGCAATCCTGTACCGTTTTGGATGTAGTTCAGGAACAAACAAACAAACCAACGAGAGTTTTAGTATCAACAATAAATTAAACTAATATTTGTTATCCACTCTGTCTCCCTCCCCTTCCTTCACCCTCACTCTCCCCTCTTTCTCTCCCCCTACTCTTTTAGGAATACATTTACAATAATAAATTAAACTAAACTAATATTTTATACAGCCTCCCCCTCTCTCTCCCCTCTCTCCCACTCCCCTCTCTCTCTCTCGCCCTCTCTACTTTCTCTTTCCCTCTCTCTGCCATCTCCCTCTCTGTATCTCTCTCCCCTTTGAACAGAACAGAACAGGATATCTTTACTGTCATTCGTTTTACCGAACGAGATTAAATTGCCAGCAGTCACAGAGCAAGAAAACAAAAAACACAACACACAACCCCAACACAAACATCCATCACAGTGACTCCAAACACCCCCTCACTGTGATGGAGGCAAAAAACGTCCTCTCTCTTCCCCATGCCACTCCCACGGACATACAGCTCGACCGCTACCGAGGCGACCGACCCGCACAGCCCCCGCAAGGAGATGGAAAGTCCCGCGGCCGAGACGCACCGGGCGCTGGAAGACCCCGCGGCCGAGCTGCACCGGGCGATGGAAGGCCCCGCGGCCGAGCCGCACCGGAGGTTGGAAGGCCACGCGGCGGAGCCGCACCAGCGATGGAAAGTCCCGCGGCGGAGCAGCACCGGCGATGGAAAGTCCCGCGGCCGAGCAGCACCGGCGATGGAAAGTCCCGCGGCCGAGCCGCGCCACGCTGGAAAGTCCTACGGCCGTATCTGGCGACGGAAAATGAGGCGGCCGAGCCGCGCCGGCCGATGGAAAATCCCGCGGCCGAGCCGCACCGGGTGCTGTTAAGTCCCGCGGCCGAGCCGCAGCGGGCGATGGAACGTCCCGCGGCCAAGGCTCGCCCTGAGGAAGGAACTTAAAAAAAATATTTTTAAAAAAAAAGTATTTGATTACGTTGGCTGATTTCTTTTCGAGCCAACGTGATGTGTAGATGTATTCAATGGTGGAACGTCTGGTCTGTGTGATGGATTGGCCTCCATTTATAACTTCCTGCAATTTCTCGCGGACTAGACAGACATGTCCCCGATCATATAAGATTATTAAGGGATTGGACACGCTGGAGGCAGGAAACATGTTCCCAATGTTGGGGGAGTCCAGAACCAGGGTCTACAGTTTAAAAATAACTGTATTTTTGGAATTTGGAATGGAGTGGAGGTGAAGAAAACTTTTTTTCACTCAGAGAGTTGTAAATCTGTGGAATTCTCTCCCTCAGAAGGCAGTGGAGGCCAATTCTATGGACGCTTTCAAGCGAGAGTTAGATAGAGCTCCGAAGGATAGCGGAGTCAGGGGGGTATGGGGAAAAGGCAGGAAGGGGGACTGATTGAGAATGATCAACCATGATCACATTGAATGGCGGTGCTGGCTCGAGGAGTCGAATGGCCTATTCCTGCACCTATTGTCTATTGTCTATTATCTATACTCCAGTAATGCAGATGTACGGTCATTAATACGGTCCGCGATACGGTATCAGGCGTTTTACTGTGATCTTCCTCCTGTGCCGACTCCTCACCATGTCTTCGCATTTGCCCTTCATTTGTGGTTAACCCCCACTCAGTACCTTCTCTTGTACATCAATACAGTTTGTGATACATGGAAAATCTTAGCAGTCATCTTAGTACGAATGTTCAGCTCTGATCACACTTGTTACTTATGTCAGATCGTTAGGTTAGGTGAGGTTAGACTACGTCTATTATCATCACATGTTCCGAGGTGCACTGAAAAGCGTTGGTTTGCACGATATCCGCTCAGTTTAGATACGCCATCAACTACAATCGGTTAAAGTCCATAGATGGACAAGTGCAATTGGAGAACTCGAGTTCTGTGAAAACAGAAAGCAAAAATATGACTTACTGTGCCGAGGTGCACAGCTCGAACGACGGATGAAGCAATGCTTCTATGACCGATGAAAGATCCTGCTGGTTTGGTGTTGTAAACACTGCAGGTGACAGGCGGTTTAGGTTTTAGCTTCAGTTTTAGGTTTCATATTGTTACATGTAACGAGGTACAGCAAACAACTTTGTTCTGCATGCTATCCAAAGAGATTACATTTCTTATGTATTGACACTATCGATTCACGCTCGTGGACAAAGGGCACTTGTGTATGTGGATCCACTCAAAGCGTGGTAACTGTATGGATGCGCACAGCGGGTAGCGGACATATAGACTGAGCTGCAAAAGGCGGTAGTTGAAATAGAAACTATAACATAATTCAAAATACATTTGGACAAGCACATCTAGGAAGAGGTGAGAGTAATTCACGGCAACGGCGGCAGTTGGGACGTTGTAGATGGGGTACATTGATCGGCGTTGGCAGGCTGGGCCGAAGGACCTGTCCCTGCGATGTATGACACATGACAATAGATAGAGCAAAGTGGACGTTACAGTATGCAGAATCCATGTATCAGCACTGCAGCGCATGGTTATACATCTGTACCTCAGACGAAGTTCAATGTCCATGATGGGGTACAGGGAATTGAATAGTATCCTAGCCTCTGGAGGGACCGTTTATAAGCCCAATAACGGAGGAAATGAACCTATTCCTAAGTCTGGTGATGTGCGCTTTCAAGCTTCTCTACCATTTGCCGGATTGGAGTTGGAGAAAGAAGAACTGAGCGGGTTTGGCCTAGTCTTTGATTATGTTGGGTGTTTGGGTAATGTTATGCAACGTGGAATGTAGATAGAGAATATGATTGGTCTGGGGTCTCTAATAGACTGGGCTATATTTACAACCCTCTGCAATTTCTCGCGGTCCTGGCAGAGTTATTCCCAAACCAATCTGCTATGAAATGTGACAATATGCTTGTCGAAACATTGAAAATAGGTGCAGGAGGAGGACATTTGGATCTTCGATCCAGCACCGCCGTTCATTGTGATCATGGCTCATCATCGACAAGGAGTAACCTATGCCGGCCTTCTCCCCATATCCGTTGATTCCACTAGCCCTTAGAGCTCTATCTAACTCTCTTTCAAATTCATCAAAGTGAATTGACCGCCACTGCCTTCTGTGGCAGAGAAATCCACAAATTCACAACTCTCAGGGTGAATAAGTTTCTTCTCACCTCAGTTTTAAATGGCCTCCCCTTTATTCTATTACCGTATTTTGACAAGGGTAACAGGGGACATAACAATTGTCTTTTTGTTTTCGTGTGTGTGCCTTCTAGGGTGTCGCTTCAATGGGATTGCTCCACGTCAGAGTGGCAAGATTTACAAGAAACTGAAGGAAGGAATTTACACTCCAACTGTGGTGGGTACATGGGACAAGCAGTCGAAGGAGTTAGTTGTGAAGTGTTCTACAGCCAGAGCGTTTGGAAATACAGATGCCAATGAGCCAGTAGCAATAAATAATTAGGTAGCTGTTGTGCAATAAATGTTGAGCAGGAACTGATTCTGCAACAATGTCCAGGTGCGCCGACGAGCAGCATCGATGTGGCTTTGAGTTTGAAAATTGATACCACACTGCATGTTGTTCGTCAATATCGGAGTTTTGATGAGATCATTAACTTCTGACATAACATATATTCCTTCTTTCCGCGGATGTCTTCTGTCATCTGACTATATCCCGACCTCCTCTTGTATTTCAAATGCCGGAGAATTACTACGGCCCGCAACCCGGTATTAGAGTGTAATTTGTTTTCTTACTCCCGTCCCCACACTTCACCTTCTCCTCGCTATTGCCCAACAATCCATTTCTGGTTAACGGCCACTCATCACCTACTCTTTTATATCAACACTGCCTGTGTCTCGTGTACAACCTTAGTCAGCATCGTCGTACGACCATTCTCGCTCTGGTCAGAGTTGTTATTTATCTCAGGTCATTTAGTCAGGGAAGGTCTATTATTGACACACGTAACGAGGTGCAGTGGAAAGCTTTGTTTTACATGCTTTTCACTCAGTTCAAATATTCCACACACAAAAACAATTTGTCTAAAGACAAGTGCAATAGATCGGGTTGAGGGGAAGATACAGAATGAAGAATATAGTTCATGACACAGAATATCTTTCTGCATGTAGTTTTATAATTTCCACCAAACCCAGACTTGTACGGGTATTTGGAATAACTAACAATCTTTTCTCAAGCCACCTTGCATAATTCCAGTCCACCATTCTTCTGGGAGCTACATCTTTGCATTTGGTGAACGAGAGATCGGTAGGAACAACAATCCTTTTTGGAACCCACAATTGTTCATCCCAGTTTGGCAAAAGAACAAACCAGGAAAGGTAGTGCATCCGTGGCTAACAAGGGAAATCAAGGATAGTATTAAAACAAAAGATGAAGCATATAAATTAGCCAGAAAAAGTATCATACCTGAGGACTGGGAGAAATTCAGAGTCCAGCAGAGGATGACAAAGGGCTTAATTAGGAAAGGGAAAATAGATTATGAGAGAAAACTGGCAGGGAACATTAAAAACTGACTGCAAAAGCTTTTATAGATACGTGAAGAGAAAAAGACTAGTTAGGACTAATGTAGGTCCCTTGCAGTCGGAAACAGGTGAATTGATCATAGGGAACAAGGAGATGGCAGACCAATTGAACAACTACTTTGGTTCTGTCTTCACTAGGGAAGACATAAACAATCTGCAGGAAATAGCAGGGGACCGGGGGTCTAACGAGATGGAGGAACTGAGGGTAATCGAGGGTAATCCAGGTTAGTCGGAAAGTGGTGTTAGGTACATTAAATGGATTAAAGGCCGATAAATCCCCAGGGCCAGATAGGCTGCATCCCAGAGTGCTTAAGGAAGTAGCCCCGGAAATAGTGGATGCATTAGTGATAATTTTTTCAAAACTCTTTAGATTCTGGAGTATTTCCAGAGGATTGGAGGGTAGCTAATGTAACCCCACTTTTTAAAAAGGGAGGGAGAGAGAAAACGGGGAATTATAGACCAGTTAGCCTAACATCGGTAGTGGGGAAAATGCTAGAGTCAGTTATTAAAGATGTGATAGCATCACATTTGGAAAGTGGTGAAATCATCGAACAAAGTCAGCATGGATTTCTGAAAGGTAAATCATGCCTGACGAATCTTATAGAATTTTTCGAGGATGTAACTAGTAGAGTGGATAAGGGAGAACAAGTCGATGTGTTATATCTGGACTTTCAGAAGGCCTTCGACAAGGTCCCACATAGGAGATTGGGGTACAAACTTAAAGCACACGGTATTGGGGTTTCAGTGTTGAGGTGGATAGAGAATTGGTTGGCGGACAGGAAGCAAAGAGTAGGAATAAACGGGTCCTTTTCGGAATGGCAGGCAGTGACTAGTGGGGTACCGCAAGGCTCAGTGCTGGAACCCCAGTTATTTACAATATATATTAATGATTTGGACGAGGGAATTGAATGCAATATCTCTAAGTATGCGGATGACACGAAGCTGGGTGGCAGTGTTAGCTGCGAGGAGGATGCTAGGAGGCTGCAGAGTGACTTGGCGAGTGGGAAAATGCATGGCAGATGCAATATAATGTGGATAAATGTGAGGTTATCCACTTTGGTAGCAAGAACAGGAAAGCAGAGTATTACCGGAATGGTGACCGATTAGGAGAAGGGGAGATGCAACGTGACCTGGTTGTCATGGTGCACCAGTCATTGAAAGCAAGCTTGCAGGTGCAGCAGGCAGTGAAGAAAGCGAATGGTATGTTGGCATTCATAGCAAGAGGATTTGAGTTTAGGAGCAGGGAGGTTCTACTGCAGTTGTACAGGGCCTTGGTATTGTGTGCAGTTTTGGTCTCCTAATCTGAGGAAATACGTTCTTGCCTTAGAGGGAGTACAGAGAAGGTACACCAGATTGATCCCTGGGATGGCGGGACTTTCATATGAAGAAAGACTGGATAGACTGGGCTTGTACTCGTTGGAATTTAGAAGACTGAGGGGGGATCTTATAGAAACATATAAAATTCTTAAGGGGTTGGAGAGGCTAGATGCGGGAAGATTGTTCCCGATGTTGGGGGAGCCCAGAACCAGGGGTCACAGCTTAAGGATAAGGGGGGAGACTTTTAGGACCGAGATGAGAAAACATTTCTTCACACAGAGAGTGGTGAATCTGTGGAATTCTCTGCCACAGAAGGTAGTTGAGGCCAGTTCGTTGGCGATATTTAAGAGGGAGTTAGATGTGCCCCTTTTTGCTAAAGGGATCAGGGGGTATTGAGAGAGGGCAGGTACGGGATACTGAGCTGGATGATCAGCCATGATCATATTGAATGGCGGTGCAGGCTCAAAGGGCCGAATGGCCTATTCCTGCACCTATTTTCTATGTTTCTATGTTTCTATGTAAAATTCGTATTAAACTGTGCCGATATGCATAGGCAAATACAATACAATACAATAAAATACAATACAATATATCTTTATTGTCATTGTACAGGGGTACAACGAGATTGGGAATGCGCCTCCCATACGATGTAATAATTTAATTAATTTAAACAACAACAACCCAACGAAACAAATTGTAACAGTTTTAAGACAGAATAAAGTGCAAGTAGATCTGTGCCGGTTCACTGTGCGATGTTACCATCCTGCTCAGCAGGACCGGTTCATAGCAGCTATGGACCTGGGGATGAAGCTGTTCCTGAGTCTGGAGGTGCGGGCATAGAAGGCCTTGTATCGTCTGCCCGATGGAAAGAGTTCGAGCAGACTGTTGCAGGTGTGTGAAGACTCTTTGTGGATGCTGGTGGCTTTTCTGAGGGAAAGGATACAACGCTTCTATTAACTATGAAGCCTCCTTGGTTTGTAAAGGTGTAAACAATTAAGTTGAAAGGTGGATTGAGATTTAGGCTTCAGGTTCACGTTCGTGTGTCGAGGACATGAATAACGTTGTTTTACATGCGATCTAAACGGATTAAATACGATATACAGATGTGACCAGTTCAAACTCAAGAACAATAGATAAAGCAAACGGAAAATACAGAATGCAGAACATAGTTCGCAGTATGGTGGCGCATCTGTTCCATAGAAAAATATCCGCCAAGGCGTAGAGACCATACTATCCGTACGTACGTACTATCGTGAATGTGACAGAGTAGACCATCTGATCAACTGTTGGTCCTTTGAAGGCCACTTTTCTTTCGAGGGACAAATCATGACTTCAATCTCTGCACCGAGTTGAAGATCCGTATCGCGCTCTTTAAATGAGATAACGTCAAAGCATAATAGTCTCCGGAGCATGTGCTGGTAAATGGGATTATTAATTGGAAATCGGAGACAAGGATAGTTGCTGGGCTGTTTCTCTGCCGTGTGACTCGTGGGTCTCGGTCCAGTCAATGTACTTTTTTCCATTTGTGGTATCACCGTTGTTAGTTAAACCAGCGCTTCGCTGATAATTATCTTTATGGCCCGAGCTCTAGGTGGAGTTAAGTTCTATATTCCTTGGATGGCAGGAGGCTGGGGGGGGGGCGGTAATCTTACAAAGGTGTATAAATCGTGAGGGGAATAAATAGTGTGGATGTACTGTCATTTACCCAGAATGGACAATCAAATAACAGAGGTCAGAAGGTTAAGAGAGGCAAGATTTACAAGGAAATGGAAGGAAAGACCATTACACTCAGATGGTGATGGGTATAAAGAACGAGCTTTCAGTAACGGTAGTTGAGACATGTTGAATATGGTGCATTTATACAGCCACAACATTTGGAATATAGCTACCAAATCGGCTTTAGGAATAAGTAAGCATGATCGGCTATTTCTATTTCTATTGTTCGGCTTGAACTGATTCTGTTGCAATGTTCAGGTGCGATGGCGATGTAATTTTCACTCTAACTCAGGTGCGCTTGAGTTGTGCGAAGTATGCATTTGTTTCGGACTATCAGTTATTTTATTGGGTCACTCATTTCGGACATTCGATACGTTTTCCTCACTCCACGGGTGTCACCTGAGTCTTCTACGTTTATCTTGCTTCACACTTGTATTTCAGAATCCCGGCAATTACTACGCTCCAGGTGATCTGGGAAAAAGTGTAGGGATAGGGCGATGAAATCGTCCGTGGACCTGTTGTGGCGGTAGGCGAACTGCAGTGGGTCAAGGACGCTGGCTAGACTGGATATAATGCGTTCCATTACAAGCGTTCCACTGAGGATCTCATCTCTTTATTTAATATCACTTGCTCTTCCATCCTGGATTCTATCGCTCCCCTTAAAATGAAAAAGCCTAAGCCCAAAGGTCGGCCTTGGCTCAATGACACCACCAAAGCCCTAAGAAGGGAGTGCAGAAAATCAGAACGGAGGTGGAAATGTGACAAGCTTCAAATTTCCTTCGGAATTCTGAGAAACAATCTCATTATACATTAATGACTTAGACGAAGGGATTAAAAGTACAATTAGCAAATTTGCAGATGATACTAAGCTGGGGGGTAGTGTGAAGTGTGAGGAAGATGCAATAAGGCTGCAGGGTGATTTGGACAGGTTGTGTGAGTGGGCGGATACATGGCAGATGCAGTTTAATGTAGATAAGTGTGAGGTTATTCACTTTGGAAGTAAGAATAGAAAGGCAAGATTATTATCTGAATGGTGTCAAGTTAGGAGGAGGGGGAGTTCAACGAGATCTGGGTGTCCTAGTGCATCAGTCAATGAAAGGAAGCATGCAGGTACAGCAGGCAGTGAAGAAAGCCAATGGAATGTTGGCCTTCATAACAAGAGGAGTTGAGTATAGGCGCAAAGAGGTCCTTCTACAGTTGTAGCCGGCACTGGTGAGACCGCACCTGGAGTACTGTGTGCAGTTTTGGTCTCCAAATTTGAGGAAGGATATTCTTGCTATGGAGGGCGTGCAGCGTAGGTTCATTAGGTTCATTCCCGGAATGGCGGGACTGTCGTATGTTGAAAGGCTGGAGCGATTGGGCTTGTATACACTGGAATTTAGAACGATGAGGGGGGATCTTATTGAAACATATAAGATAATTAGGGGATTGGACACATTAGAGGCAGGAAACATGTTCCCAATGTTGGGGGAGTCCAGAACAAGGGGCCACAGTCTAAGAATAAGGGGTAGGCCATTTAGAACAGAGATGAGGAAGAACTTTTTCAGTCAGAGAGTGGTGAAGGTGTAGAAATCTCTGCCTCAGAAGGCAGTGGAGGCCAGTTCGTTGGATGCTTTCAAGAGAGAGCTGGATAGAGCTCTTAAGGATAGCGGAGTGAGGGGGTATGGGGAGAAGGCAGGAACGGGGTACTGATTGAGAGTGATCAGCCATGATCGCATTGAATGACGGTGCTGGCTCGAAGGGCTGAATGGCCTACTCCTGCACCTATTGTCTATTGTCTATTGTCTAATACCAGGAAGCAGTAAAGTCTGCTAGAGCACAATACTTCTCCGACCTTATTTCCAAGAACTCTCATAACTCCAAGGTCATATTTAGCACAATTACCTCTGTCATATGTCCCGCCCCCAGTACCAGCTTAGTTGCGTTCCCCGCTAAGTGCGAAGAATTCGCTAAATTTTTCACCAGCAAAGTTGTGAACATTAGAATAAACATTTCCCCTCCCACCCGTGACCTAGCTGTCTCACGAGTCTGTTCATCTAAATTGGACTGTTTCCAACCCGTCACTCTATCATCCCTTGCAAAGCTTGTCTCCGCGATGAAACCTGCAACCTGCCCCCTTGATCCTGCCCCCACTGCCCTTCTGAAAGATGGCATTGCAATAGCCGGTCCCAGCATCCTCTCTATTATCAACAGTTCTCTGGCCACTGGCACTGTTCCAACCTGTTTCAAGCACGCGGTGGTCCAGCCCCTACTAAAAAACCTAACCTAGACCCCACCTTGCCTAGTAACTACAGACCCATTTCCAAACTGCCATTCCTGTCAAAAGTCCTTGAAAAGGCAATTCTAAACCAATTAGTGCCCTACCTACACCAAAACACCATCCTGGAAAGTTTCCAGTCAGGTTTCAGAGCCCACCACAGCACAGAGTCTGCCTTGTTGAAGGTACACAATGACCTGCTTCTCGCCATCGACACCGGCGACTGTGCAATCCTGCTCCGTCTCGACCTCAGCGCAGTTTTCGATACAGTGGACCACACCATCCTTATTGACCGTCTCCGGTACGCGGTTGTCATTGATGGCACTGCCGTGAGCTGATTCGCTTCCTATCTCAAAGATAGGAGTTTCGCCATCAACATAGGCAGTTATTCCTCTGCTCCAGCTAGCCCCTCCTGCGGAGTTCCACATGCTCCCCCTTGGCCAAATCATTCAAAGGCACGGCATTTCTTTCCACTGCCATGCCGATGACACTCAGCTTTACCTTCCCCTGAAGCCCTACAACCAGTCAAATTTAAACAGCCTCTTACACTGCCTTGAGGACATAAAATGTTGGATGGCACAGAACTTCCTCTAATTAAACGAGAGCAAGCCTGGGGTCATCCTATTAGGCCCCCCGACTCCATCAAATCGATAACAGGCAGTCTTGGAAGCCTATCCTGCCTAGTCCAACCGCATGTCAAAAACCTCGGCGTGTTATTTGACTCTGCATTAAAATTTGACAAGCAAGTCAACGCTGTGGTAAAAGCCAGCTTCTTCCAACTTCGTACCATCGCTAAAATCAAACCTTTCCTCCAATTCGACGGCACTGAAAAAATCATTCACGCTCTCATTTCCTCCCGCCTAGACGATGGCGATGTAATTTTCACTCTAACTCAGGTGCGCTTGAGTTGTGCGAAGTATGCATTTGTTTCGGACTATCAGTTATTTTATTGGGTCACTCATTTCGGATATTCGATACGTTTTCCTCACTCCACGGGTGTCATCTGAGTCTTCTACGTTTATCTTGCTTCACACTTGTATTTCAGAATCCCGGCAATTACTACGCTCCAGGTGATCTGGGAATAAGTGTAGGGATAGGGCGATGAAATCGTCCGTGGACCTGTTGTGGCGGTAGGCGAACTGCAGTGGGTCAAGGACGCTGGCTAGACTGGATATAATGCGTTCCATTACAAGCCTCCCAAAACATTTCATGATGGTGGATGTCAAGGCCACTGTTCGGTGGTCGTTTAAACTTGAGGTCTTGCGTTTCCTCGATACTGGAATGATGGTGGTCTTCAAGAGGCAGTTGGGTACCTGAGAACGGAGTAGGGAGAGAACAAAGATGTCCACGAATACAGCTGCTAGCGTTTCCGCTCAGCTACTAAGGACACGGCCAGGAACTCCATCTAGGCCTGTTGCTTTTCGTGGATTTACCCACAGCAAGGCCGCTCTAACCTCTGCAACTGTCACCCTGGAGAGAGGCACACTGGAGTCTGAAGAGCCAGAAGTCAACATACAAAGTATTCAGTTCATCAGGTGGGTTTGCACTATCATCAATTATATTGGCTGAACATTCTTTGAATCCATTTATCTTAATCAGACCGTGCCACATTCTCCGTGTGACCCAGAGGTTGTACTGGGACTTAAGTTTCTCCAGGTATTGTCTCTTGGCATCCTTGATGGCTTTGCGGAGACCACAGACTCTTCACACCACGGGACCCACTCACAAGTTAGGCCATACTCTCGACCTAGTGTTATCGTCCGGATTCCCAATCTACAACATTGAAACTACTGAGGCCTGTCTATCGGACCACAGCGCTATCATTGTTGACGCATCTCTGCCTTTATCTCCCGCAAAATCTCATCTCCCTGTTCGCTACTCCCGCGACATAAATTCATTGACTGCCAGTAAATTCTCCGAGGCTCTAACAGCTGCCCCCAACATCTGCACTATTGAGGCTTCTCCCCCCATCTCAGCACTGAGGATCTCACCTCTTTATTTAATATCACTTGCTCTTCCATCCTGGATTCTATCGCTCCCCTTAAAATGAAAAAGCCTAAACCCAAAGGTCGGCCTTGGCTCAATGACACAACCAAAGGCCTAAGAAGGGAGTGCAGAAAATCAGAACGGAGGTGGAAATGTGACAACCTTCAAATTTCCTTCGAAATTCTGAGAAACAATCTTCTCAAATACCAGGAAACAGTAAAGTCTGCTAGAGCACAATACTTCTCCGACCTTATTTCCAAAAACTCTCATAACTCCAAGGTCCTATTTAGCACAATTACCTCTGTCATATGTCCCGCCCCCAGTACCAGCTTAGTTGGATCCCCTGCTAAGTGCGAAGAATTCGCTAAATTTTTCACCAGCAAAGTTGAGAACATTAGAATGAACATTTCCTCTCCCACCCGTGCCCTAGCTGTCTCACGAGTCTGTTCATCTAAATTGGACTGTTTCCAACCCGTCACTCTATCCTCCCTTGCAAAGCTTGTCTCCGCTATGAAACCTGCAACCTGCCCCTTGATCCTGCCCCCACTGCCCTTCTGAAGGATGTCATTGCAATAGCCGGTCCCAGCATCCTCTCTATTATCAACAGTTCTCTGGCCACTGGCACAGTTCCAACCTGTTTCAAGTACGCGGTGGTCCAGCCCCTACTGAAAAAACCTAACCTAGACCCCACCTTGCCTAGTAACTACAGACCCATTTCCAAACTGCCATACCTGTCAAAAGTCCTTGAAAAGGCAATTCTAAACCAATTAGTGCCCTACCTATACCAAAACACCATCCTGGAAAGTTTCCAGTCAGGTTTCAGAGCCCACCACAGCACAGAGTCTGCCTTGTTGAAGGTACACAACGACCTGCTTCTCGCCATCGACACCGGCGACTGTGCAATCCTGCTCCGTCTCGACCTCAGCGCAGCGTTCGATACAGTGGACCATACCATCCTTATTGACCGTCTCCGGTACGCGGTTGGCATTGATAGCACTGCCGTGAGCTGGTTCGCTTCCTACCTCAAAGATAGGAGTTTCGCCATCAACATAGGCAGTTATTCCTCTGCTCCAGCTAGCCCCTCCTGCGGAGTTCCACAAGGCTCCATCCTAGGCCCCATTCTCTTCTCTCTATACATGCTCCCCCTTGGCCAAATCATTCAAAGGCACGGCATTTCTTTCCACTGCTATGCCTATGACACTCAGATTTACCTCCCCCTGAAGCCCTACAACGAGTCAAATTTAAACAGCCTCTTACACTGCCTTGAGGACATAAAATGTTGGATGGCACAGAACTTCCTCTAATTAAACGAGAGCAAGCCTGAGGTCATCCTATTAGCCCCCCCCCCCCCCCCGACTCCATCAAATCGATAACAGGCAGTCTTGGAAGCCTATCCTGCCTAGTCAAACCGCATGTCAAAAACCTCGGCGTGTTATTTGACTGCATTAAAATTTGACAAGCAAGTGAACGCTGTGGAAAAAGCCAGCTTCTTCCAACTACGTACCATAGCTAAAATCAAATATTTCTTCCAATTCGACGGCACTGAAAAAATCATTCACGCTCTCATTTCCTCCCGCCTAGACTACTGCAACTCCCTATACACTGGGATCAGCCAATCTTCCCTGTCCCGCCTGCAACTGGTCCAAAACGCCGCAGCGAGACTCCTGACGAGTACCCGTAAAAGGGACCACATCACGCCGATTCTGGCCTCTCCCCACTGTACGGTACAGGATCAACTTCAAGCTCCTCCTATTCTCATATAAAGCCCTAAATGGACATTCCCCCCACTACATCAAAAATCTTCTAACCCACCTCTCTAACTCCAGGTCCCTCAGGTCGGCCGACTTGGGGCTACTCACTATCCCGCGGTCTAGGCTTAAGCTCAGGGGTGAACGCGCTTTTGCGGTTGCAGCTCCTAGACTGTGGAACAGCATTCCTCTCCCCATCAGAACAGCCCCCTCCATCGACTCCTTTAAGTCCAGGCTCAAAACCTATTTCTACTCCCTAGCGTTTGAGGCCCATTGAGGAGGCGCTGTGAACTGTTTTGTATGTGCTGATATGTTTGTGTGCTACTGTATGTTTCATTTTTTCCTTAGTACCTTAACAGATGTACAGCACTTTGGTCAACGTGGGTTGTTTTTAAATGTGCTATACAAATAAAATTGACTTGACATGACTTGACTATATGCAAGCCCTCTTGAAATAAATGCTATTAAATAAGAGGAATATATCGGGTAGATGCACAGAGTCCCTTGCCCAGAGTAGGGGAAATGAGAACCAGAGGACATAGGTTTAAGGTGAGATGGGAAAGATTTAGAAGGAACCCGAGGGGCAACTTTTCCACACAGAGGGTGGTGGGTGTATGGAACGAGCTGCCGGAGAAGGAAGTTGAGGCAGGGACTATCACACAGTTTAAGAGACACTTGGACAGGTACATGGATATGACAGGTTTGGAGGGATATGGGCCAAACGCGGGCAGGTGGGAATAGTGTAGATAGAGCATGTTGGTCGGTGTGGGCAAGTTGGGGCGAAGGAAGGGCCTGTTTCCACGCTGCATCACTCTGTGACTCTAAATACTAACGGCGTGCAGTAGTCTGATCGTGGAGAGGAAGAAACTGTTCCAGATAAACTCCAGAACTCCCCGTAAATTGGCAACACGAGTATTCAGAGCGATGAAGAAAGCATATAGTCCGCTTGCTTTCATCTGTCAGGGCACCCAGTTCAAGAGCCGGGTCGTCAAGATACATCTCTCCAGGACTTTGGTCAGGCTGCATTTGGAGTATTGCGTGTAGTTCTGGTCGCCCCCATTGCAGGAAGGATGTGGGGGCTTTGGAGAGGACAAGAGGGGAGTCACAGAGACAGGGAGAGGGGGTGTAGGGGTGGGAGGGGAGGGGGTCACAGAGAGGGGGGGTTGGGGCGGGAGGGGAGGGGGTCACAGAGACATGAAGATGGGGTGGAGGGGCGGGAGGGGAGGGGGTCACAGAGACTGGTGTAGGAAACACTCTCTCCCCTCCCCAGGGAAGAGGCACAGGGACAGCTGTTACATCCCATGGCGGCAAACCGTTGTAACCGCACTTCCCAAGAATGGCGTTGGAGAGAGATGTGAGGGCGAGCAGGAGGAGAGTTGGGGAAAAGAGAGAGAGAGACAGATAGGGAGAGATAGCTGAGAAGACGAAAGGGGAAGAGATGGAGGGAGAGTGAACTACCAAAGGGAGAGTGGGAAGGTGAAGAGAGAGGGGAGTTCAGAGCGAGTGGGTTGGCAAAAGGGAGAGAGGGGTGAGATAAATAGAGAGAAACTGAGGGAGACATGCAGTGAGAGCGAGAGGGGAGGGAGGGGTAAGGGTGAAAGGTTCACAGAGACAGACGCGCAGAGGGAGAGAATAGAGAGGGTAGGAGAGAAAGTCACAGTTCAAAGAGAGGGCAGCAGTAAGGACGGAGGGAGAGAGAAAGGGAGGAGGGAGGTGTGCCGCATCATTCGCTGTGTTATTTGGGTTTCGGACAATTCTGAAGCCACAATGTTTCTGCTCTCTGAGTGTGGTGAGTCTTTGGGTCGTACCTCCTTAGAGGTGACGAAGGCAGAGAATGTTATTGTCCCGGCGCAAAATCAGACCGACTGCAGGCAAGCAAGGAGTGAATGGTTTCCGGCCTCGCCGGGAGTGTGGGTTGAGGTTGCAGTCAGTTAAGCCGCGATAATATTGAGCGGTGAACCAGAGTGGAGGGGCCATTTTAGTGCGAGGTGATCTGTTGACCTAACTCCTCAACCTGAGAACCATGTTCGCCCAGTCCACCATCAAACTGGGCACCAGAAGCCTTGAAAGGTTCCCAGGAATTTGGGATTGCCTTCGTGAGTGAAGCGGATGGAAGGGAGTCCGACAAACAACATGAGGCGGAGAGTTGGACCTGATGGAGTTTGAAACAATATCCCCTTTGCTGGAACAATGCCGCTCCCAATTTCCATCCCTCAGTATCGCCACAATTCCCAGTCTTTGGAGTTTCTCAATCAATTCCCTGAATAAATCACGACCTGTCTCAGTAGGGATTTCACTTGGCTGATGTCATCTGTTTGCGAATTATTTCGAAATCTCTATTTTTTTTAAATCTGTTGAAACTTCGCTGTCCCGGTGGGAATGGAAAATGGTATAAAATCTCCGGGAATGTTCTGCCCCAGCATTTCATTCCGAGAAATTACCGGTAGCTCACGGGGACACGTCGCTGGGCAGAGAAAATGGAGCACCATTATTGGGAATATGTGGACGTGGAGAAAATCTTGTACGTGATCATTGCTGCCGTTGGAGTCCCTGGTAAGTGAGCAGAACAATTCATGTTTAATAACTCCGCCAGTATACCGGTGTTAACCTGATTCTGAACGTGTTACATGATTCCCAACTGATGATCGTTGTGCAAGAATATGTGAAGTATATCAATCCTCTCAGAGAAATATCTTTGAATTAACGATGTGATTATTCTTACTTTCAGACAGCCGAAACTAACCCTCTTTTTCTCTCACTGCCGGGACCCACTAGAATGTTGTTCTTGCCTTCAGTGGGACCTTGCCCAGAGTTGTCCCAGTGCTCGGGACAGGCAGCTCTCCGGGACGGTGTGATTGGGAGGGGTTACATTGTGAAGTTCACTATGTCTGAGTTATTGATCAGAGTGAACACCCGGGCCTGTGGACACGTCTCACTGTGGAGACTGTCACAGTCGGATTCCACCGCCTGTTGGTCAATAATTGGATCGATCTCCTAAACCAGTGGCCGCGGATCTACAGGCGTGTGTTGTTACCGAACTGAACGCACTACGGAATGAATCCAGTAAAGGAGCCACTCTGCTGCGGAGCCACTAAGTTGTCCCTGCCTTCCCACTGGAACCCTCCTCGTCCCCATCAGATGCCGAGTTCCCAGAGCCTTGATTAAACGCGGCCGGTCACGGTTAAGTCTGTGAAACCGGCCCCATCAGAGACTGTGAGCGGGGTTAACTGTAGACAGGACCATACCGCCTATTGTAGCGGGCGGCTGCTAGTTCCCTCCCCGCCCTTTACCCCGCCCGTCGCCTTATCTCTTCTCCCCTGAAGCAGGCAGGTCGGGCACAGTCGGAGCCGGGTCTGACATTGTTAAACCTGCAGCCGCGCACCGACTCCAACACTCCCGATCTTCAGCTGAAAGTGGAACCGGTGTTCAGCCCCGGAGACCGTGTTCAGTGATGCCCAGTGTCCGTCCTCTTCTCTTTCCGCAGTGAATTTATTGGCGATTGTGATCCTGTCCCGGGGAAAGTGCGGCCTCTCCACCTGCACCACTCGCTACCTGGTGGCCATGGCAGCGGCCGATCTACTCACCCTGATCACCGATATCATTACTTTTATTGGAGTGTCCTGTCCATCACACCTGCGTGCCGCGTTAACCTTGTACTGGCGTTTGCAGCTACAGACTGTTCTGTCTGGTTCACCGTCACTTTCACCTTTGATCGCTTTGTCGCCATTTGTTGCCAGAAGCTGAAAACAAAATATTGCACGGGGAAAACTGCGGCTGCGGTTCTCGCAACAACCGGGGTTCTGCTCTGTCTGAAAAACGTTCCCCGCTACTTCACACGGGAACCCTGGATAATCATCGACAATGTCCCGTGGGGCTGTTACCCGGTGGACAATTATTACGCTGACCCCGGGTGGGTGGCATTTGACTGGTTCGATACGGTTTTAACTCCGTTCCTCCCTTTCGCTGTAATCCTGCTGCTCAACGCTCTGACAGTCCGGCACATTTTAGTGGCCAGTCGGGTCCGTCAGGGGCTGAGGGGTCAGAGCAAGGGGGTGAAGCGCAGTGACCCGGAGATGGAGAGCAGGAGGAGGTCTGTGGTTTTACTCTTCACCATCTCCGGCAGCTTCATCATCCTGTGGCTCACGCTGGTTGTAAATGTCGTCTATTATCAGATCACAGGGATTGGAAATGATCTGAATGATTCTCAATGGATATTTAACTACGTCGGGTATTTGCTGAGGAATCTCAGCTGCTGCACCAACACATTTATTTACGCGGCGACCCAGTCCAAGTTCAGGGAGCAGGTGAAGAGCGCGGTGAAATATCCGCTCACCTCAGCGCTGCGGCTCATTAATAAACCCGCGCCCTGAGCGCATCCCAGAGGCGGCCGCAGTCTCTCCGCTCCGGTCTCCGGCTCCTCACATTCACCACCGCATCTTCCAGCTGTCAGTCCCGGGCGGATGGTCCCATCGCCGGCCCCGCTCCGGGACCACCAGCCCCTCACATTCACCCAATCGCCCCGTCTCCCCCCGCACTGGGGACCGGTCTGGGGTAGGGTAGGTTTCTCTCTCTCTCTCTTGCTACATATTCCATGTTGCAGATCGTATTATTTAAAGTTATGAATCCTAAATAAATAAATATTTTTGATGACACACAGCACTGGTTTATACTTTATCACACAAGCAATAAAAGAGGTAAATGTTCAATGATCGATGATGAATGGATGGATGCTGGTACTTCCCCTGTCTCTACGTTACTGTCTCTACGTTACTGTCTCTACGTTACTGTCTCTACGTTACTGTCTCTACGTTACACTCTCTCTCTCTCTCTCTCTCTCTCTCTCTCTCTCTCTCTCTCTCTCTCTCTCTCTCTCTCTCTCTCT
>NW_027601272.1:638404-692467 GCF_053455715.1 Rhinoraja longicauda | reverse complement strand
GAGAGAGAGAGAGAGAGAGAGAGAGAGAGAGAGAGAGAGAGAGAGAGAGAGAGAGAGAGAGAGAGAGAGAGAGAGAGAGAGAGTGTTTAACGTAGAGACAGTAACGTATAGACAGTAACGTAGAGACAGGGGAAGTGCCAGCATCCATCCATTCATCCATCGATCATTGAACATTTACCTCTTTTATTGCTTGTGTGATAAAGAATAAACCAGTGCTGTGTGTCATCAAAAATATTTATTTATTTAGGATTCATAACTTTAAATAATACGATCTGCAACATGGAATATGTAGCAAGAGAGAGAGAGAGAAACCTACCCTACCCCAGACCGGTCCCCAGTGCGGGGGGAGACGGGGCGATTGGGTGAATGTGAGGGGCTGGTGGTCCCGGAGCGGGGCCGGCGATGGGACCATCCGCCCGGGACTGACAGCTGGAAGATGCGGTGGTGAATGTGAGGAGCCGGAGACCGGAGCGGAGAGACTGCGGCCGCCTCTGGGATGCGCTCAGGGCGCGGGTTTATTAATGAGCCGCAGCGCTGAGGTGAGCGGATATTTCACCGCGCTCTTCACCTGCTCCCTGAACTTGGACTGGGTCGCCGCGTAAATAAATGTGTTGGTGCAGCAGCTGAGATTCCTCAGCAAATACCCGACGTAGTTAAATATCCATTGAGAATCATTCAGATCATTTCCAATCCCTGTGATCTGATAATAGACGACATTTACAACCAGCGTGAGCCACAGGATGATGAAGCTGCCGGAGATGGTGAAGAGTAAAACCACAGACCTCCTCCTGCTCTCCATCTCCGGGTCACTGCGCTTCACCCCCTTGCTCTGACCCCTCAGCCCCTGACGGACCCGACTGGCCACTAAAATGTGCCGGACTGTCAGAGCGTTGAGCAGCAGGATTACAGCGAAAGGGAGGAACGGAGTTAAAACCGTATCGAACCAGTCAAATGCCACCCACCCGGGGTCAGCGTAATAATTGTCCACCGGGTAACAGCCCCACGGGACATTGTCGATGATTATCCAGGGTACCCGTGTGAAGTAGCGGGGAACGTTTTTCAGACAGAGCAGAACCCCGGTTGTTGCGAGAACCGCAGCCGCAGTTTTCCCCGTGCAATATTTTGTTTTCAGCTTCTGGCAACAAATGGCGACAAAGCGATCAAAGGTGAAAGTGACGGTGAACCAGACAGAACAGTCTGTAGCTGCAAACGCCAGTACAAGGTTAACGCGGCACGCAGGTGTGATGGACAGGACACTCCAATAAAAGTAATGATATCGGTGATCAGGGTGAGTAGATCGGCCGCTGCCATGGCCACCAGGTAGCGAGTGGTGCAGGTGGAGAGGCCGCACTTTCCCCGGGACAGGATCACAATCGCCAATAAATTCACTGCGGAAAGAGAAGGGGACGGACACTGGGCATCACTGAACACGGTCTCCGGGGCTGAACACCGGTTCCACTTTCAGCTGAAGATCAGGAGTGTTGGAGTCGGTGCGCGGCTGCAGGTTTAACAATGTCAGACCCGGCTCCGACTGTGCCCCGACCTGCCTGCTTCAGGGGAGAAGAGATAAGGCGACGGGCGGGGTAAAGGGCGGGGAGGGAACTAGCAGCCGCCCGCTACAATAGGCGGTATGGTCCTGTCTACAGTTAACCCCGCTCACAGTCTCTGATGGGGCCGGTTTCACAGACTTAACCGTGACCGGCCGCGTTTAATCAAGGCTCTGGGAACTCGGCATCTGATGGGGACGAGGAGGGTTCCAGTGGGAAGGCAGGGACAACTTAGTGGCTCCGCAGCAGAGTGGCTCCTTTACTGGATTCATTCCGTAGTGCGTTCAGTTCGGTAACAACACACGCCTGTAGATCCGCGGCCACTGGTTTAGGAGATCGATCCAATTATTGACCAACAGGCGGTGGAATCCGACTGTGACAGTCTCCACAGTGAGACGTGTCCACAGGCCCGGGTGTTCACTCTGATCAATAACTCAGACATAGTGAACTTCACAATGTAACCCCTCCCAATCACACCGTCCCGGAGAGCTGCCTGTCCCGAGCACTGGGACAACTCTGGGCAAGGTCCCACTGAAGGCAAGAACAACATTCTAGTGGGTCCCGGCAGTGAGAGAAAAAGAGGGTTAGTTTCGGCTGTCTGAAAGTAAGAATAATCACATCGTTAATTCAAAGATATTTCTCTGAGAGGATTGATATACTTCACATATTCTTGCACAACGATCATCAGTTGGGAATCATGTAACACGTTCAGAATCAGGTTAACACCGGTATACTGGCGGAGTTATTAAACATGAATTGTTCTGCTCACTTACCAGGGACTCCAACGGCAGCAATGATCACGTACAAGATTTTCTCCACGTCCACATATTCCCAATAATGGTGCTCCATTTTCTCTGCCCAGCGACGTGTCCCCGTGAGCTACCGGTAATTTCTCGGAATGAAATGCTGGGGCAGAACATTCCCGGAGATTTTATACCATTTTCCATTCCCACCGGGACAGCGAAGTTTCAACAGATTTAAAAAAATAGAGATTTCGAAATAATTCGCAAACAGATGACATCAGCCAAGTGAAATCCCTACTGAGACAGGTCGTGATTTATTCAGGGAATTGATTGAGAAACTCCAAAGACTGGGAATTGTGGCGATACTGAGGGATGGAAATTGGGAGCGGCATTGTTCCAGCAAAGGGGATATTGTTTCAAACTCCATCAGGTCCAACTCTCCGCCTCATGTTGTTTGTCGGATTCCCTTCCATCCGCTTCACTCACGAAGGCAATCCCAAATTCCTGGGAACCTTTCAAGGCTTCTGGTGCCCAGTTTGATGGTGGACTGGGCGAACATGGTTCTCAGGTTGAGGAGTTAGGTCAACAGATCACCTCGCACTAAAATGGCCCCTCCACTCTGGTTCACCGCTCAATATTATCGCGGCTTAACTGACTGCAACCTCAACCCACACTCCCGGCGAGGCCGGAAACCATTCACTCCTTGCTTGCCTGCAGTCGGTCTGATTTTGCGCCGGGACAATAACATTCTCTGCCTTCGTCACCTCTGAGGAGGTACGACCCAAAGACTCACCACACTCAGAGAGCAGAAACATTGTGGCTTCAGAATTGTCCGAAACCCAAATAACACAGCGAATGATGCGGCACACCTCCCTCCTCCCTTTCTCTCTCCCTCCGTCCTTACTGCTGCCCTCTCTTTGAACTGTGACTTTCTCTCCTACCCTCTCTATTCTCTCCCTCTGCGCCTCTGTCTCTGTGAACCTTTCACCCTTACCCCTCCCTCCCCTCTCGCTCTCACTGCATGTCTCCCTCAGTTTCTCTCTATTTATCTCACCCCTCTCTCCCTTTTGCCAACCCACTCGCTCTGAACTCCCCTCTCTCTTCACCTTCCCACTCTCCCTTTGGTAGTTCACTCTCCCTCCATCTCTTCCCCTTTCGTCTTCTCAGCTATCTCTCCCTATCTGTCTCTCTCTCTCTTTTCCCCAACTCTCCTCCTGCTCGCCCTCACATCTCTCTCCAACGCCATTCTTGGGAAGTGCGGTTACAACGGTTTGCCGCCATGGGATGTAACAGCTGTCCCTGTGCCTCTTCCCTGGGGAGGGGAGAGAGTGTTTCCTACACCAGTCTCTGTGACCCCCTCCCCTCCCGCCCCCTCCACCCCATCTCCATGTCTCTGTGACCCCCTCCCCTCCCGCCCCTACCCCCCCCTCTCTGTGACCCCCTCCCCTCCCACCCCTACACCCCCTCTCCCTGTCTCTGTGACTCCCCTCTTGTCCTCTCCAAAGCCCCCACATCCTTCCTGCAATGGGGGCGACCAGAACTACACGCAATACTCCAAATGCAGCCTGACCAAAGTCCTGGAGAGATGTATCTTGACGACCCGGCTCTTGAACTGGGTGCCCTGACAGATGAAAGCAAGCGGACTATATGCTTTCTTCATCGCTCTGAATACTCGTGTTGCCAATTTACGGGGGAGTTCTGGAGTTTATCTGGAACAGTTTCTTCCTCTCCACGATCAGACTACTGCACGCCGTTAGTATTTAGAGTCACAGAGTGATGCAGCGTGGAAACAGGCCCTTCCTTCGCCCCAACATGCCCACACCGACCAACATGCTCTATCTACACTATTCCCACCTGCCCGCGTTTGGCCCATATCCCTCCAAACCTGTCATATCCATGTACCTGTCCAAGTGTCTCTTAAACTGTGTGATAGTCCCTGCCTCAACTTCCTTCTCCGGCAGCTCGTTCCATACACCCACCACCCTCTGTGTGGAAAAGTTGCCCCTCGGGTTCCTTCTAAATCTTTCCCATCTCACCTTAAACCTATGTCCTCTGGTTCTCATTTCCCCTACTCTGGGCAAGGGACTCTGTGCATCTACCCGATATATTCCTCTTATTTAATAGCATTTATTTCAAGAGGGCTTGCATATAGTCAAGTCATGTCAAGTCAATTTTATTTGTATAGCACATTTAAAAACAACCCACGTTGACCAAAGTGCTGTACATCTGTTAAGGTACTAAGGAAAAAATGAAACATACAGTAGCACACAAACATATCAGCACATACAAAACAGTTCACAGCGCCTCCTCAATGGGCCTCAAACGCTAGGGAGTAGAAATAGGTTTTGAGCCTGGACTTAAAGGAGTCGATGGAGGGGGCAGTTCTGATGGGGAGAGGAATGCTGTTCCACAGTCTAGGAGCTGCAACCGCAAAAGCGCGTTCACCCCTGAGCTTAAGCCTAGACCGCGGGATAGTGAGTAGCCCCAAGTCGGCCGACCTGAGGGACCTGGAGTTAGAGAGGTGGGTTAGAAGATTTTTGATGTAGTGGGGGGAATGTCCATTTAGGGCTTTATATGAGAATAGGAGGAGCTTGAAGTTGATCCTGTACCGTACAGTGGAGAGAGGCCAGAATCGGGCGTGATGTGGTCCCTTTTACGGGTACTCGTCAGGAGTCTCGCTGCGGCGTTTTGGACCAGTTGCAGGCGGGACAGGGAAGATTGGCTGATCCCAGTGTATAGGGAGTTGCAGTAGTCTAGGCGGGAGGAAATGAGAGCGTGAATGATTTTTTCAGTGCCGTCGAATTGGAGGAAATATTTGATTTTAGCTATGGTACGTAGTTGGAAGAAGCTGGCTTTTTCCACAGCGTTGACTTGCTTGTCAAATTTTAATGCAGTCAAATAACACGCCGAGGTTTTTGACATGCGGTTTGACTAGGCAGGATAGGCTTCCAAGACTGCCTGTTATCGATTTGATGGAGTCGGGGGGGGGGGGGGCTAATAGGATGACCTCAGGCTTGCTCTCGTTTAATTAGAGGAAGTTCTGTGCCATCCAACATTTTATGACCTCAAGGCAGTGTAAGAGGCTGTTTAAATTTGACTCGTTGAAGGGCTTCAGGGGAGGTAAATCTGAGTGTCATAGGCATAGCAGTGGAAAGAAATGCCGTGCCTTTGAATGATTTGGCCAAGGGGGAGCATGTATAGAGAGAAGAGAATGGGGCCTAGGATGGAGCCTTGTGGAATTCCGCAGGAGGGGCTAGCTGGAGCAGAGGAATAACTGCCTATGTTGATGGCGAAACTCCTATCTTTGAGGTAGGAAGCGAACCAGCTCACGGCAGTGCCATCAATGCCAACCGCGTACCGGAGACGGTCAATAAGGATGGTATGGTCCACTGTATCGAACGCTGCGCTGAGGTCGAGACGGAGCAGGATTGCACAGTCGCCGGTGTCGATGGCGAGAAGCAGGTCGTTGTGTACCTTCAACAAGGCAGACTCTGTGATGTGGTGGGCTCTGAAACCTGACTGGAAACTTTCCAGGATGGTGTTTTGGTATAGGTAGGGCACTAATTGGTTTAGAATTGCCTTTTCAAGGACTTTTGACAGGTATGGCAGTTTGGAAATGGGTCTGTAGTTACTAGGCAAGGTGGGGTCTAGGTTAGGTTTTTTCAGTAGGGGCTGGACCACCGCGTACTTGAAACAGGTTGGAACTGTGCCAGTGGCCAGAGAACTGTTGATAATAGAGAGGATGCTGGGACCGGCTATTGCAATGACATCCTTCAGAAGGGCAGTGGGGGCAGGATCAAGGGGCAGGTTGCAGGTTTCATAGCGGAGACAAGCTTTGCAAGGGAGGATAGAGTGACGGGTTGGAAACAGTCCAATTTAGATGAACAGACTCGTGAGACAGCTAGGGCACGGGTGGGAGAGGAAATGTTCATTCTAATGTTCTCAACTTTGCTGGTGAAAAATTTAGCGAATTCTTCGCACTTAGCAGGGGATCCAACTAAGCTGGTACTGGGGGCGGGACATATGACAGAGGTAATTGTGCTAAATAGGACCTTGGAGTTATGAGAGTTTTTGGAAATAAGGTCGGAGAAGTATTGTGCTCTAGCAGACTTTACTGTTTCCTGGTATTTGAGAAGATTGTTTCTCAGAATTTCGAAGGAAATTTGAAGGTTGTCACATTTCCACCTCCGTTCTGATTTTCTGCACTCCCTTCTTAGGGCTTTGGTTGTGTCATTGAGCCAAGGCCGACCTTTGGGTTTAGGCTTTTTCATTTTAAGGGGAGCGATAGAATCCAGGATGGAAGAGCAAGTGATATTAAATAAAGAGGTGAGATCCTGAGTGCTGAGATGGGGGGAGAAGCCTCAATAGTGCAGATGTTGGGGGCAGCTGTCAGAGCCTCGGAGAATTTACTGGCAGTCAATGAATTTATGTCGCGGGAGTAGCGAACAGGGAGATGAGATTTTGCGGGAGATAAAGGCAGAGATGCGTCAAAAATGATAGCGCTGTGGTCCGATAGACAGGCCTCAGTAGTTTCAATGTTGTAGATTGGGAATCCGGACGATAACACTAGGTCGAGAGTATGGCCTAACTTGTGAGTGGGTCCCGTGGTGTGAAGAGTCTGTGGTCTCCGCAAAGCCATCAAGGATGCCAAGAGACAATACCTGGAGAAACTTAAGTCCCAGTACAACCTCTGGGTCACACGGAGAATGTGGCACGGTCTGATTAAGATAAATGGATTCAAAGAATGTTCAGCCAATATAATTGATGATAGTGCAAACCCACCTGATGAACTGAATACTTTGTATGTTGACTTCTGGCTCTTCAGACTCCAGTGTGCCTCTCTCAAGGGTGACAGTTGCAGAGGTTAGAGCGGCCTTGCTGTGGGTAAATCCACGAAAAGCAACAGGCCTAGATGGAGTTCCTGGCCGTGTCCTTAGTAGCTGAGCGGAAACGCTAGCAGCTGTATTCGTGGACATCTTTGTTCTCTCCCTACTCCGTTCTCAGGTACCCAACTGCCTCTTGAAGACCACCATCATTCCATTATCGAGGAAACGGAAGACCTCAAGTTTAAACGACCACCGAACAGTGGCCTTGACATCCACCATCATGAAATGTTTTGGGAGGCTTGTAATGGAACGCATTATATCCAGTCTAGCCAGCGTCCTTGACCCACTGCAGTTCACCTACCGCCACAACAGGTCCACGGACGATTTCATCGCCCTATCCCTACACTTATTCCCAGATCACCTGGAGCGTAGTAATTGCCGGGATTCTGAAATACAAGTGTGAAGCAAGATAAACGTAGAAGACTCAGATGACACCCGTGGAGTGAGGAAAACGTATCGAATATCCGAAATGAGTGACCCAATAAAATAACTGATAGTCCGAAACAAATGCATACTTCGCACAACTCAAGCGCACCTGAGTTAGAGTGAAAATTACATCGCCATCGTCTAGGCGGGAGGAAATGAGAGCGTGAATGATTTTTTCAGTGCCGTCGAATTGGAGGAAAGGTTTGATTTTAGCGATGGTACGAAGTTGGAAGAAGCTGGCTTTTACCACAGCGTTGACTTGCTTGTCAAATTTTAATGCAGAGTCAAATAACACGCCGAGGTTTTTGACATGCGGTTGGACTAGGCAGGATAGGCTTCCAAGACTGCCTGTTATCGATTTGATGGAGTCGGGGGCCTAATAGGATGACCCCAGGCTTGCTCTCGTTTAATTAGAGGAAGTTCTGTGCCATCCAACATTTTATGTCCTCAAGGCAGTGTAAGAGGCTGTTTAAATTTGACTGGTTGTAGGGCTTCAGGGGAAGGTAAAGCTGAGTGTCATCGGCATGGCAGTGGAAAGAAATGCCGTGCCTTTGAATGATTTGGCCAAGGGGGAGCATGTGGAACTCCGCAGGAGGGGCTAGCTGGAGCAGAGGAATAACTGCCTATGTTGATGGCGAAACTCCTATCTTTGAGATAGGAAGCGAATCAGCTCACGGCAGTGCCATCAATGACAACCGCGTACCGGAGACGGTCAATAAGGATGGTGTGGTCCATTGTATCGAAAGCTGCGCTGAGGTCGAGACGGAGCAGGATTGCACAGTCGCCGGTGTCGATGGCGAGAAGCAGGTCGTTGTGTACCTTCAACAAGGCAGACTCTGTGCTGTGGTGGGCTCTGAAACCTGACTGGAAACTTTCCAGGATGGTGTTTTGGTGTAGGTAGGGCACTAATTGGTTTAGAATTGCCTTTTCAAGGACTTTTGACAGGAATGGCAGTTTGGAAATGGGTCTGTAGTTACTAGGCAAGGTGGGGTCTAGGTTAGGTTTTTTAGTAGGGGCTGGACCACCGCGTGCTTGAAACAGGTTGGAACAGTGCCAGTGGCCAGAGAACTGTTGATAATAGAGAGGATGCTGGGACCGGCTATTGCAATGCCATCTTTCAGAAGGGCAGTGGGGGCAGGATCAGGGGGGCAGGTTGCAGGTTTCATAGCGGAGACAAGCTTTGCAAGGGAGGATAGAGTGACGGGTTGGAAACAGTCCAATTTAGATGAACAGACTCGTGAGACAGCTAGGTCACAGGTGGGAGGGGAAATGTTTATTCTAATGTTTACAACTTTGCTGGTGAAAAATTTAGCGAATTCTTCGCACTTAGCGGGGAACGCAACTAAGCTGGTACTGGGGGCGGGACATATGACAGAGGTAATTGTGCTAAATATGACCTTGGAGTTATGAGAGTTCTTGGAAATAAGGTCGGAGAAGTATTGTGCTCTAGCAGACTTTACTGCTTCCTGGTATTAGACAATAGACAATAGACAATAGGTGCAGGAGTAGGCCATTCAGCCCTTCGAGCCAGCACCGTCATTCAATGCGATCATGGCTGATCACTCTCAATCAGTACCCCGTTCCTGCCTTCTCCCCATACCCCCTCACTCCGCTATCCTTAAGAGCTCTATCCAGCTCTCTCTTGAAAGCATCCAACGAACTGGCCTCCACTGCCTTCTGAGGCAGAGATTTCTACACCTTCACCACTCTCTGACTGAAAAAGTTCTTCCTCATCTCTGTTCTAAATGGCCTACCCCTTATTCTTAGACTGTGGCCCCTTGTTCTGGACTCCCCCAACATTGGAAACATGTTTCCTGCCTCTAATGTGTCCAATCCCCTAATTATCTTATATGTTTCAATAAGATCCCCCCTCATCGTTCTAAATTCCAGTGTATACAAGCCCAATCGCTCCAGCCTTTCAACATACGACAGTCCCGCCATTCCGGGAATGAACCTAGTGAACCTACGCTGCACGCCCTCCATAGCAAGAATATCCTTCCTCAAATTTGGAGACCAAAACTGCACACAGTACTCCAGGTGCGGTCTCACCAGTGCCGGCTACAACTGTAGAAGGACCTCTTTGCGCCTATACTCAACTCCTCTTGTTATGAAGGCCAACATTCCATTGGCTTTCTTCACTGCCTGCTGTACCTGCATGCTTCCTTTCATTGACTGATGCACTAGGACACCCAGATCTCGTTGAACTCCCCCTCCTCCTAACTTGACACCATTCAGATAATAATCTTGCCTTTCTATTCTTACTTCCAAAGTGAATAACCTCACACTTATCTACATTAAACTGCATCTGCCATGTATCCGCCCACTCACACAACCTGTCCAAATCACCCTGCAGCCTTATTGCATCTTCCTCACACTTCACACTACCCCCCAGCTTAGTATCATCTGCAAATTTGCTAATTGTACTTTTAATCCCTTCGTCTAAGTCATTAATGTATAATGAGATTGTTTCTCAGAATTTCGAAGGAAATTTGAAGCTTGTCACATTTCCACCTCCGTTCTGATTTTCTGCACTCCCTTCTTAGGGCTTTGGTGGTGTCATTGAGCCAAGGCCGACCTTTGGGCTTAGGCTTTTTCATTTTAAGGGGAGCGATAGAATCCAGGATGGAAGAGCAAGTGATATTAAATAAAGAGATGAGATCCTTAGTGGAACGCTTGTAATGGAACGCATTATATCCAGTCTAGCCAGCGTCCTTGACCCACTGCATTTCGCCTACCGCCACAACAGGTCCACGGACGATTTCATCGCCCTATCCCTACACTTTTTCCCAGATCACCTGGAGCGTAGTAATTGCCGGGATTCTGAAATACAAGTGTGAAGCAAGATAAACGTAGAAGACTCAGGTGACACCCGTGGAGTGAGGAAAACGTATCGAATGTCCGAAATGAGTGACCCAATAAAATAACTGATAGTCCGAAACAAATGCATACTTCGCACAACTCAAGCGCACCTGAGTTAGAGTGAAAATTACATCGCCATCGCACCTGAACATTGCAACAGAATCAGTTCAAGCCGAACAATAGAAATAGAAATAGCCGATCATGCTTACTTATTCCTAAAGCCGATTTGGTAGCTATATTCCAAATGTTGTGGCTGTATAAATGCACCATCTTCAACATGTCTCAACTACCGTTACTGAAAGCTCGTTCTTTATACCCATCACCATCTGAGTGTAATGGTCTTTCCTTCCATTTCCTTGTAAATCTTGCCTCTCTTAACCTTCTGACCTCTGTTATTTGATTGTCCATTCTGGGTAAATGACAGTACATCCACACTATTTATTCCCCTCACGATTTATACACCTTTGTAAGATTACCGCCCCCCCCCCCCCCAGCCTCCTGCCATCCAAGGAATATAGAACTTAATTCCACCTAGAGCTCGGGCCATAAAGATAATTATCAGCGAAGCGCTGGTTTAACTAACAACGGTGATACCACAAATGGAAAAAAGTACATTGACTGGACCGAGACCCACGAGTCACACGGCAGAGAAACAGTCCAGCAACTATCCTTGTCTCCGATTTCCAATTAATAATCCCATTTACCAGCACATGCTCCGGAGACTATTATGCTTTGACGTTATCTCATTTAAAGAGCGCGATACGGATCTTCAACTCGGTGCAGAGATTGAAGTCATGATTTGTCCCTCGAAAGAAAAGTGGCCTTCAAAGGACCAACAGTTGATCAGATGGTCTACTCTGTCACATTCACGATAGTACGTACGTACGGATAGTATGGTCTCTACGCCTTGGCGGATATTTTTCTATGGAACAGATGCGCCACCATACTGCGAACTATGTTCTGCATTCTGTATTTTCCGTTTGCTTTATCTATTGTTCTTGAGTTTGAACTGGTCACATCTGTATATCGTATTTAATCCGTTTAGATCGCATGTAAAACAACGTTATTCATGTCCTCGACACACGAACGTGAACCTGAAGCCTAAATCTCAATCCACCTTTCAAATTAATTGTTTACACCTTTACAAACCAAGGAGGCTTCATAGTTAATAGAAGCGTTGTATCCTTTCCCTCAGAAAAGCCACCAGCATCCACAAAGAGTCTTCACACCCCTGCAACAGTCTGCTCGAACTCTTTCCATCGGGCAGACGATACAAGGCCTTCTATGCCCGCACCTCCAGACTCAGGAACAGCTTCATCCCCAGGTCCATAGCTGCTATGAACCGGTCCTGCTGAGCAGGATGGTAACATCGCACAGTGAACCGGCACAGATCTACTTGCACTTTATTCTGTCTTAAAACTGTTACAATTTGTTTCGTTGGGTTGTTGTTGTTTAAATTAATTAAATTATTACATCGTATGGGAGGCGCATTCCCAATCTCGTTGTACCCCATGTACAATGACAATAAAGATATATTGTATTGTATTTTATTGTATTGTATTGTATTGTATTTGCCTATGCATATCGGCACAGTTTAATACGAATTTTACATAGAAACATAGAAACATAGAAAATAGGTGCAAGAATAGGCCATTCGGCCCTTTGAGCCTGCACCGCCATTCAATATGATCATGGCTGATCATCCAGCTCAGTATCCCGTACCTGCCCTCTCTCAATACCCCCTGATCCCTTTAGCAAAAAGGGGCACATCTAACTCCCTCTTAAATATCGCCAACGAACTGGCCTCAACTACCTTCTGTGGCAGAGAATTCCACAGATTCACCACTCTCTGTGTGAAGAAATGTTTTCTCATCTCGGTCCTAAAAGTCTCCCCCCTTATCCTTAAGCTGTGACCCCTGGTTCTGGGCTCCCCCAACATCGGGAACAATCTTCCCGCATCTAGCCTCTCCAACCCCTTAAGAATTTTATATGTTTCTATAAGATCCCCCCTCAGTCTTCTAAATTCCAACGAGTACAAGCCCAGTCTATCCAGTCTTTCTTCATATGAAAGTCCCGCCATCCCAGGGATCAATCTGGTGTACCTTCTCTGTACTCCCTCTAAGGCAAGAACGTATTTCCTCAGATTAGGAGACCAAAACTGCACACAATACCAAGGCCCTGTACAACTGCAGTAGAACCTCCCTGCTCCTAAACTCAAATCCTCTTGCTATGAATGCCAACATACCATTCGCTTTCTTCACTGCCTGCTGCACCTGCAAGCTTGCTTTCAATGACTGGTGCACCATGACAACCAGGTCACGTTGCATCTCCCCTTCTCCTAATCGGTCACCATTCCGGTAATACTCTGCTTTCCTGTTCTTGCTACCAAAGTGGATAACCTCACATTTATCCACATTATATTGCATCTGCCATGCATTTTCCCACTCGCCTAATCTATCCAAGTCACTCTGCAGCCTCCTAGCATCCTCCTCGCAGCTAACACTGCCACCCAGCTTCGTGTCATCCGCATACTTAGAGATATTGCATTCAATTCCCTCGTCCAAATCATTAATATATATTGTAAATAACTGGGGTTCCAGCACTGAGCCTTGCGGTACACCACTAGTCACTGCCTGCCATTCCGAAAAGGACCCGTTTATTCCTACTCTTTGCTTCCTGTCCGCCAACCAATTCTCTATCCACCTCAACACTGAAACCCCAATACCGTGTGCTTTAAGTTTGTACCCCAATCTCCTATGTGGGACCTTGTCGAAGGCCTTCTGAAAGTCCAGATATAACACATCGACTTGTTCTCCCTTATCCACTCTACTAGTTACATCCTCGAAAAATTCTATAAGATTCGTCAGGCATGATTTACCTTTCAGAAATCCATGCTGACTTTGTTCGATGATTTCACCACTTTCCAAATGTGATGCTATCACATCTTTAATAACTGACTCTAGCATTTTCCCCACTACCGATGTTAGGCTAACTGGTCTATAATTCCCCGTTTTCTCTCTCCCTCCCTTTTTAAAAAGTGGGGTTACATTAGCTACCCTCCAATCCTCTGGAAATACTCCAGAATCTAAAGAGGTTTGAAAAAATTATCACTAATGCATCCACTATTTCCGGGGCTACTTCCTTAAGCACTCTGGGATGCAGCCTATCTGGCCCTGGGGATTTATCGGCCTTTAATCCATTTAATGTACCTAACACCACTTTCCGACTAACCTGGATTACCCTCAGTTCCTCCATCTCGTTAGACCCCCGGTCCCCTGCTATTTCCTGCAGATTGTTTATGTCTTCCCTAGTGAAGACAGAACCAAAGTAGTTGTTCAATTGGTCTGCCATCTCCTTGTTCCCTATGATCAATTCACCTGTTTCCGACTGCAAGGGACCTACATTAGTCCTAACTAGTCTTTTTCTCTTCACGTATCTATAAAAGCTTTTGCAGTCAGTTTTTAATGTTCCCTGCCAGTTTTCTCTCATAATCTATTTTCCCTTTCCTAATTAAGCCCTTTGTCATCCTCTGCTGGACTCTGAATTTCTCCCAGTCCTCAGGTATGATACTTTTTCTGGCTAATTTATATGCTTCATCTTTTGTTTTAATACTATCCTTGATTTCCCTTGTTAGCCACGGATGCACTACCTTTCCTGGTTTGTTCTTTTGCCAAACTGGGATGAACAATTGTGGGTTCCAAAAAGGATTGGTGTTCCTACCGATCTCTCGTTCACCAAATGCAAAGATGTAGCTCCCAGAAGAATGGTGGACTGGAATTATGCAAGGTGGCTTGAGAAAAGATTGTTAGTTATTCCAAATACCCGTACAAGTCTGGGTTTGGTGGAAATTATAAAACTACATGCAGAAAGATATTCTGTGTCATGAACTATATTCTTCATTCTGTATCTTCCCCTCAACCCGATCTATTGCACTTGTCTTTAGACAAATTGTTTTTGTGTGTGGAATATTTGAACTGAGTGAAAAGCATGTAAAACAAAGCTTTCCACTGCACCTCGTTACGTGTGTCAATAATAGACCTTCCCTGACTAAATGACCTGAGATAAATAACAACTCTGACCAGAGCGAGAATGGTCGTACGACGATGCTGACTAAGGTTGTACACGAGACACAGGCAGTGTTGATATAAAAGAGTAGGTGATGAGTGGCCGTTAACCAGAAATGGATTGTTGGGCAATAGCGAGGAGAAGGTGAAGTGTGGGGACGGGAGTAAGAAAACAAATTACACTCTAATACCGGGTTGCGGGCCGTAGTAATTCTCCGGCATCTGAAATACAAGAGGAGGTCGGGATATAGTCAGATGACAGAAGACATCCGCGGAAAGAAGGAATATATGTTATGTCAGAAGTTAATGATCTCATCAAAACTCCGATATTGACGAACAACATGCAGTGTGGTATCAATTTTCAAACTCAAAGCCACATCGATGCTGCTCGTCGGCGCACCTGGACATTGTTGCAGAATCAGTTCCTGCTCAACATTTATTGCACAACAGCTACCTAATTATTTATTGCTACTGGCTCATTGGCATCTGTATTTCCAAACGCTCTGGCTGTAGAACACTTCACAACTAACTCCTTCGACTGCTTGTCCCATGTACCCACCACAGTTGGAGTGTAAATTCCTTCCTTCAGTTTCTTGTAAATCTTGCCACTCTGACGTGGAGCAATCCCATTGAAGCGACACCCTAGAAGGCACACACACGAAAACAAAAAGACAATTGTTATGTCCCCTGTTACCCTTGTCAAAATACGGTAATAGAATAAAGGGGAGGCCATTTAAAACTGAGGTGAGAAGAAACTTATTCACCCTGAGAGTTGTGAATTTGTGGATTTCTCTGCCACAGAAGGCAGTGGCGGTCAATTCACTTTGATGAATTTGAAAGAGAGTTAGATAGAGCTCTAAGGGCTAGTGGAATCAACGGATATGGGGAGAAGGCCGGCATAGGTTACTCCTTGTCGATGATGAGCCATGATCACAATGAACGGCGGTGCTGGATCGAAGATCCAAATGTCCTCCTCCTGCACCTATTTTCAATGTTTCGACAAGCATATTGTCACATTTCATAGCAGATTGGTTTGGGAATAACTCTGCCAGGACCGCGAGAAATTGCAGAGGGTTGTAAACATAGCCCAGTCTATTAGAGACCCCAGACCAATCATATTCTCTATCTACATTCCACGTTGCATAACATTACCCAAACACCCAACATAATCAAAGACTAGGCCAAACCCGCTCAGTTCTTCTTTCTCCAACTCCAATCCGGCAAATGGTAGAGAAGTTTGAAAGCGCACATCACCAGACTTAGGAATAGGTTCATTTCCTCCGTTATTGGGCTTATAAACGGTCCCTCCAGAGGCTAGGATACTATTCAATTCCCTGTACCCCATCATGGACATTGAACTTCGTCTGAGGTACAGATGTATAACCATGCGCTGCAGTGCTGATACATGGATTCTGCATGCTGTAACATCCACTTTGCTCTATCTATTGTCATGTGTCATACATCGCAGGGACAGGTCCTTCGGCCCAGCCTGCCAACGCCGATCAATGTACCCCATCTACAACGTCCCAACTGCCGCCGTTGCCGTGAATTACTCTCACCTCTTCCTAGATGTGCTTGTCCAAATGTATTTTGAATTATGTTATAGTTTCTATTTCAACTACCGCCTTTTGCAGCTCAGTCTATATGTCCGCTACCCGCTGTGCGCATCCATACAGTTACCACGCTTTGAGTGGATCCACATACACAAGTGCCCTTTGTCCACGAGCGTGAATCGATAGTGTCAATACATAAGAAATGTAATCTCTTTGGATAGCATGCAGAACAAAGTTGTTTGCTGTACCTCGGTACATGTAACAATATGAAACCTAAAACTGAAGCTAAAACCTAAACCGCCTGTCACCTGCAGTGTTTACAACACCAAACCAGCAGGATCTTTCATCGGTCATAGAAGCATTGCTTCATCCGTCGTTCGAGCTGTGCACCTCGGCACAGTAAGTCATATTTTTGCTTTCTGTTTTCACAGAACTCGAGTTCTCCAATTGCACTTGTCCATCTATGGACTTTAACCGATTGTAGTTGATGGCGTATCTAAACTGAGCGGATATCGTGCAAACCAACGCTTTTCAGTGCACCTCGGAACATGTGATGATAATAGACGTAGTCTAACCTCACCTAACCTAACGATCTGACATAAGTAACAAGTGTGATCAGAGCTGAACATTCGTACTAAGATGACTGCTAAGATTTTCCATGTATCACAAACTGTATTGATGTACAAGAGAAGGTACTGAGTGGGGGTTAACCACAAATGAAGGGCAAATGCGAAGACATGGTGAGGAGTCGGCACAGGAGGAAGATCACAGTAAAACGCCTGATACCGTATCGCGGACCGTATTAATGACCGTACATCTGCATTACTGGAGTATAGATAATAGACAATAGACAATAGGTGCAGGAATAGGCCATTCGACTCCTCGAGCCAGCACCGCCATTCAATGTGATCATGGCTGATCATTCTCAATCAGTCCCCCTTCCTGCCTTCTCCCCATACCCCCCTGACTCCGCTATCCTTCGGAGCTCTATCTAACTCTCTCTTGAAAGCGTCCATAGAATTGGCCTCCACTGCCTTCTGAGGGAGAGAATTCCACAGATTTACAACTCTCTGAGTGAAAAAAGTTTTCTTCACCTCCACTCCATTCCAAATTCCCAAAATACAGTTATTTTTAAACTGTAGACCCTGGTTCTGGACTCCCCCAACATTGGGAACATGTTTCCTGCCTCCAGCGTGTCCAATCCCTTAATAATCTTATATGATCGGGGACATGTCTGTCTAGTCCGCGAGAAATTGCAGGAAGTTATAAATGGAGGCCAATCCATCACACAGACCAGACGTTCCACCATTGAATACATCTACACATCACGTTGGCTCGAAAAGAAATCAGCCAACGTAATCAAATACTTTTTAAAAAAAAATATATATTTTTAAGTTCCTTCCTCAGGGCGAGCCTTGGCCGCGGGACGTTCCATCGCCCGCTGCGGCTCGGCCGCGGGACTTAACAGCACCCGGTGCGGCTCGGCCGCGGGATTTTCCATCGGCCGGCGCGGCTCGGCCGCCTCATTTTCCGTCGCCAGATACGGCCGTAGGACTTTCCAGCGTGGCGCGGCTCGGCCGCGGGACTTTCCATCGCCGGTGCTGCTCCGCCGCGGGACTTTCCATCGCTGGTGCGGCTCCGCCGCGTGGCCTTCCAACCTCCGGTGCGGCTCGGCCGCGGGGCCTTCCATCGCCCGGTGCAGCTCGGCCGCGGGGTCTTCCAGCGCCCGGTGCGTCTCGGCCGCGGGACTTTCCATCTCCTTGCGGGGGCTGTGCGGGTCGGTCGCCTCGGTAGCGGTCGAGCTGTATGTCCGTGGGAGTGGCATGGGGAAGAGAGAGGACGTTTTTTGCCTCCATCACAGTGAGGGGGTGTTTGGAGTCACTGTGATGGATGTTTGTGTTGGGGTTGTGTGTTGTGTTTTTTGTTTTCTTGCTCTGTGACTGCTGGCAATTTAATCTCGTTCGGTAAAACGAATGACAGTAAAGATATCCTGTTCTGTTCTGTTCAAAGGGGAGAGAGATACAGAGAGGGAGATGGCAGAGAGAGGGAAAGAGAAAGTAGAGAGGGCGAGAGAGAGAGAGAGGGGAGTGGGAGAGAGGGGAGAGAGAGGGGGAGGCTGTATAAAATATTAGTTTAGTTTAATTTATTATTGTAAATGTATTCCTAAAAGAGTAGGGGGAGAGAAAGAGGGGAGAGTGAGGGTGAAGGAAGGGGAGGGAGACAGAGTGGATAACAAATATTAGTTTAATTTATTGTTGATACTAAAACTCTCGTTGGTTTGTTTGTTTGTTCCTGAACTACATCCAAAACGGTACAGGATTGCGCGACAATGTTAGGCCCACCTTGCTCACTGTTATCCCTTTGGTGCTAATGGAAGAAGTTTAATTGAAATTGGTGTAATATTGTTTAAGTAATTCTCATGTTAAAGTTTAAATCTATCTACTAGAGATGGAGAAGGGAGGGACGGAGGGAGGGGAGGAGGGGGGTGAGAGGGGGAGGTGAGGGGGTAGAGGGAGATGGAAGGAGAGGGGAGAGGGGTGGGGGTGAGGTGAGAGGAAGGGGAAGGAGAGTGTACTGCACCAATGCAGGAGAGGTTTGGGCCCAACGGGTCCACTTGTTTGTTACATATTGGAGTGGGAGAGAGAGTATCAAATATTAGCTTTCTTTACTCTTGTAAAATAATTAAAATAAATTGGAAGGGGAGAGGGAGAGGGGGAGAAAGGGGAGAGAACAAAAAGGCCGTATCCTCCCCGTATCTACGAAACATCACCACCCCTCCCCCCCTCCTTTAACCAGAGTCCACATGATGGTCAACATCTACACTGGATTGGTGGTGGTGTTTTGGAACAGAGCGGGGGTGGGGGGGGAGTGGGGAGGGAGAGGTTTGAGAGAGGGGAAGACAGAGGGGAGAGAGAGAGGTAGAGGGAGGAAGAGAGGGGTGTGTTTGGAGAGAGAGATGGGAGAGAGAAAGGGGAGAGACAAAGGGGAGAGTGAGTATGAGAAACAGAGGGGTAGAGGGCGGATCAAATATTAGTTTAATTTATTATTGTAAGTGTGTCATAAAGTGGGGGGGGGGGAGTGTGGAAAGAAAGAGGGGAGAGAGAGAGAGAAAAATCAGGGATGGGGAATGAGATGAGAATGAGAGAGAGAGTAGAGGGGGTAGAGACGGGGGAGAGAGTTGAGGGGGAGAGACTCGGGGTAGAAGGAGGTGTGAGAGAAAGAGGAGGGGAGACAGGGGATAAGGAGGGAGAGAGAAGGGGACAGAGAGAGATGGAGAAAGGGCAGAGGGAGAGGGGGAGAGAGAGGGGGATGATAGTAAAGGGGGAGAGAGACTGGGGAGAGAGAAAGATGAAGGAGAGAGAAGGGGAGAG
Organism: Rhinoraja longicauda; assembly: GCF_053455715.1. Taxonomy (NCBI): domain Eukaryota; kingdom Metazoa; phylum Chordata; class Chondrichthyes; order Rajiformes; family Arhynchobatidae; genus Rhinoraja; species Rhinoraja longicauda. The sequence continues at coordinate 673,018 of NW_027601272.1, read as the reverse complement.
AGGTGGGAGAGAATGTGGGGGCAAGAGACTGGGAGAGAGAGAGATAGAAGAGAGAGGAGAGGGAGAGAGGGCAGAGAGAGAGAGAGAGAGGGGGCAGAGGGGAGGAAGAGAGGGGGAGGGAGAGAGGTCAGTGAGAGAGAGGGAAGAGAGGGCAGAAAGAAAGAGGGAGAGAAAGATTAGAGGGCGGGAGAGGGTGGGAGCGAGGGGAGAGGAAGAGCGAGAGAAGGAAGAGGGGAGAGGGGGGGAGAGAGAGAGAGAGAGAGAGAGAGAGAGAGAGAGAGAGAGAGAGAGAGAGAGAGAGAGAGAGATAGAGAGAGAGAGAGAGAGAGAGAGAGAGAGAGAGAGAGAGAGAGAGAGAGAGAGAGAGAGAGAGAGAGAGAGAGAGAGAGAGAGAGAGAGAGAGAGAGAGAGAGAGAGAGAGAGAGAGAGAGAGAGAGAGAGAGAGAGAGAGAGAGAGAGAGAGAGAGAGAGAGAGTAGGAGACAGAGAGGGTTTAACAGTTATCAAATGTCCGTTTAGTTTAATTGTTTATTGTAAATGTAATCTTATCAAGAGGAGGGTGGAGAGAAAGATGGAAGAGAGAGAGGGAGATAGGGAGGGCAGAGTGGGGGAGTGTGAGAGAGAGAGTGGGAAATGGAAGTGGAGGGAGAGGGGGGTATCAAATATTAGATTAAATTATTGTAACTTTATTTTAAAGTGGAGGGTGGGAGAGGGAGGGGAGGAAGAGTGAGGGAGGGAGGGAGGGAGTGAGTGAGAGAGAGGGAGGGAGGGAGAGAGTGTGAGAGAATGTGAGCGAGAGAGAGAGAGAGAGAGAGATCCCCAGTGCCGGGGGGAGACGGGGCGATTGGGTGAATGTGAGGGGCTGGGGGTCCCGGAGCGGGGCCGGCGATGGGACCATCCGCCCGGGACTGACAGCTGGAAGATGCGGCGGTGAATGTGAGGAGCCGGAGCCCGGAGCGGAGAGACTGCCGCCGCCTCTGGGATGCGTTCAGGGCGCGGGTTTATTAATGAGCCGCAGCGCTGAGGTGAGCGGATATTTCACCGCGCTCTTCACCTGCTCCCTGAACTTGGACTGGGTCGCCGCGTAAATAAATGTGTTGGTGCAGCAGCTGAGATTCCTCAGCAATACCCCGACGTTGTTCAAGATATATTGAGAATCATTCAGATCAGCTCCAATCCCTGTGACCTGATAATAGACGAAGTTTACAACATACGTCAGCCACAGGAGGATGAAGCTGCCGGAGATGGTGAAGAGTAAAACCACAGACCTCCTCCTGCTCTCCATCTCCGGGTCACTTCGCTTCTCCCCCTTGCTCTGACCCCTCAGCCCCTGACGGACTCGACTGGCCACTAAAATGTGCCGGACTGTCAGAGCGTTGAGCAGCAGGATCACAGCGAAAGGGAGGAACGGAGTTAAAACCGTGTCGAGCCAATCAAATGCCACCCACCCGGGGTTAGTGTAATAACTGTCCACCGCGACACATCCCCATGGGACATTGTCGATGATTATCCAGGGTTCCCGTGTGAAGTAGCGCGGAACATTTTTCAGACAGAGCAGAACGCCGGCTGTTGCGAGAACCGCAGCCGCTGTTTTCCCGGTGCAATATTTTGTTTTCAGCTTCTGGCAACAAATGGCGACAAAGCGATCAAAGGTGAAAGTGACGGTGAACCAGACAGAACAGTCTGTAGCTGCAAACGCCAGTACAAGGTTAACGCGGCACACAGGTGTGATGGACAGGACACTCCAATAAAAATAATGATATCGGTGATCAGGGTGAGTAGATCGGCCGCTGCCATGGCCACCAGGTAGCGAGTGGTGCAGGTGGAGAGGCCGCACTTTCCCCTGGACAGGATCACAATCGCCACTAAATTCACTGCGGAAAGAGAAGTGGAGCGGACACTAGGCATTACTGAACACGGTCTCCGGGGCTGAACACCGGCTCCACTTTCAGCTGAAGATCAGGAGTGTTGGAGTCGGTGCGCGGCTGCAGGTTTACCAATGTCAAACCCGGCTCCGACTGTGCCCGACCTGCCTGCTTCAGGGGAGAGGAGATAATGCGACGGGCGGGGTAAAGGGCGGTGAGGGAACTAGCAGCCGCCTGCTACAATAGGCGGAATGGTCCTGTCTACAGTTAACCCCGCTCACAGTCTCTGATGGGGCCGGTTTCACAGACTGAACCGTGACCGGCCGCGTTTAACCAGGGCTCTGGGAACTCGGCATCTGATGGGGACGAGGAAGGTTCCAGAGGGAAGGCAGTGACAACTTAGGATCCGGCAGCAGAGCGGCTCCGTTGATGGATTCATTCCACAGTGAGTTCAGTTCGGTAACAACAGACGCCGGTAGATCCGCGGCCAGTGGTTCAGGAGATCGATCCAATTATTAACCAACAGGCAGGTTGAATCCGACTGTGACAGACTCCACAGTGAGACGTGCCCGCGGGAGCGGGTGTTCACTCTGATCAATAACTCAGACACAGTGAACTTCACAATGTAAACCCCTCCCAGTCACACCGTCCCGGAGAGCTGCCTGCCCCGAGCAATGGGACAACTCTGGGAAAGGTCCCACTGAAGGCAAGAACAACATTCTAGTGGGTCCCGGCAGTGGGAGAAAAAGAGGGTTAGTTTCGGCTGTCTGAAAATAAGAAATATCACAGGGTTAATTCAAAAATATTTCTCTGAGAGGATTGATTTACCACATATTCTCGTACAACGATCATTAGTTGGGAATATTGTAACACGATCAGAATCAGGTCAACACCGGTTATCAGACGGAGTTATAAATCTTGAATTGTTCTGCTCACTTACCAGGGACTCCAACGACAGCAATGATCACGTACAAGATTTTCTGCACGTCGTAATATTCCCTCAGCTTTCCCCCCATGTTCTCTGCCCAGCGACGTGTCGCCGTGAGCTACCGGTAATCTCTCGGAATGAAATGCTGGGGCAGAACATTCCCGGAGATTTTATACCATTTTCCGTCTCCACCGAGACAGTGAAGTTTCAACAGAGTTAAAAAACAGAGATTTTGAAATGATTCGCAAACAGATGACATCAGCCAAGTGAAATCCCTGCTGAGACAAGCCATGACTTATTCAGGGAATTGATTGATAAATTCCAAAGACTGGGAATTGTGGCGATACTGAGGGATGGAAATTGGGAGCGGCATTGTTCCAGGAATGGAAATATTGTTTCAAACTCCATCAGGTCCAACTCTCCGCCTCATATTGTATGTCTGATTTCCATCAATCCGCTTCACTCACTAAGGCAATCCCAAATTCCAGGGACCCTCTCAGGGCTTCTGGTGCCCAGTTTGAAGGTGGACTGGGCGACATTTGTCCACAGGTTGAGGAACTAGGTCAACAGATCACCTCGCTCTAAAATGGCCCATGTACCCTGTTTCAACACTCAATATGATCGCGGCTTAACTGACTGCAACATCACCCCCACAATCCCGGCGAGGCCGGTAACCATTCACTCCTTGCTTGCCTGCAGTGGGTCTGATTTTGCGCCGGGACAATAACATTCTCTGCCTTCGTCACCTCTGAGGAGGAACGACCCAAATACTCACGACACTCAGAGAACAGAAACAGTGTGGCTTCAGAATTGTCCGAAACCCAAATAAAACAGCGAATGATGCGGCACATCTCCCTCCTCCCTTTCTCTCTCCCTCCATCCTTACTGCTATCCTCTCTTTGAACTGTGACTCTCTCTCATACCCTCTATATTCTCTCTCTCTGCGCCTCTGTCTCTGTCAACTTTTCACCCCTTACCCCTCCCTCCCCTCTCACTCTCACTGCATCTCTCCCTCAGTTTCTCTCCATCTACCTCACCCTTCCCTCTCTCCCATTTGCCAACCCACTCGCTCTGAACCCTCTCTCTTCATCTTCCCACTCTCCCTTTGATAGTTCAGTCCCCCTTCATCTCTTCCCATTTCGTCTTCTCAGCTATCTCTCCCTATCTGTCTCTCTCTCTCTCTTTTCCCCAACTCTCCACCTGCTCGCCCTCACTTCTCTCTCCAACACCATTCTTGGGAAGTGCGGTTAAAACGGTTAGCCGCTATAGGATGTAACAGCTGTCCCTGTACCTCTTCCCTGGGGAGGGGAGAGAGTGTTTCCTACACCTGTCTCTGTGACCCCCTCCCCTCCGGACCCTACACCCCCTCTCTGTGACCCCCTCCCCTCCGGACCCTACACCCCCTCTCTATGACCCCCTCCCCTCCCGTCCCTTCACCCCCTCCTTTTTCTGGCCCCTACACTCCCTCTCCCTGTCTCTGTGACTCCCCTCTCGTCCTCTCCAAAGCCCCCCACCTCCTTCCTGTAAAGGGGGCGATCAGAACTGCACGCAATACTCCAAATGCAGACTGAACAAAGTCCTGGAGAGATGTATCTTGACGACCCGGCTCTTGAACTTGATGCCCCGGCAGATGAAGGCAAGCGGACCACACGCCTTCTTCACCGCTCTGTCTACTTGTGTGGCCAATTTAAGGGGAGTTCTGGAGTTTACCGGGAACAGTTTCTTCCTCTCCACAATCAGACTACAGTGAGTTAGTATTTAGAGTCACTGAGTGATGCAGCATGGAAAAAGGCCCTTCTTTCGCCCAACTTGCCCACACCGACCAACATGCCCCATCTACACCAGTCCCACCTGCCCGCGTTTGGCCCATATCCCTCCAAACCTGTCCCTTCCATGTACCTGTCCAAGTTTATCTTAAACTTTGTGACAGTGCCTGCCTCAACTTGCTTCTCCGACAGCTCATTCCATACACCCACCTGTGGAAAATTTGCCCCTCGGGTTCCTACTAAATATTTCCCCCCTCACCTATGTCCTCTGGTTCTCCTTTCCCCTAATCTGGGCAAGAGACTGTGCATCTACCCGATCTATTCCTCTCATTTAGTAACATTTATTTCAAGAGTGCTTGTATACAAACACAGGGATGTAATGCTGAGGCTCTGTAAGCCTCTGGTCCGGCCACATTTGGGGTATTGTGAGCAGTTTTGGGCCCCATATCTGAGGAAGGGTTTGCTGGCTCTGGAGAGGGGGTGGGAGGAGACGACACGAGAGGGGAGGTGGGAGGAGAGGGGAGAAGACGAGAGGAAAGTGGAACGACGGTGGCAGTTGAAAATAGATGCTCAGATTGACGTCCTTTTACTAGTGCACAACGGGGATTGATAGTGAGCCCACTGTCGTTTTTCATCTATGTTACAAATTTAGCTGACAATGCTTTCAAAATGGTCAATACGTTTGCTGACGATGCTAGATCGCTAGTGTAGGTGACAGTCAAGGGGCTTATCGAAGATCACATCAGGTTCAAGATGAACAGGTGAAATGGGACAAGGAATGTCTGAAAGTGCGGTGTGTAGTATTTGGTAAACTACTGGGTGGTAATTATTGAAGCAAGTCATCTAATCTTTTGGTAACTGGAAAGATGGACACTTCCTTGAAGAAGGTGCGGACTGCAGACGGCGATATTCAGTGGCGAGAGGTTGGAGATCTCGGCCAATAGCGCGGCCCGTTGATTGGCGCACTATTTCAAAACTCGGCCAGGGACCACATTTGGACGGTTGCCGGAAATTTACCGGCCGTTTTCCGAAAATTTACCTGAGTCAAATATGTCATAAAGCTGAAAAATGTAGAAAAGATTTACGAGGATGTTGCCGGGACTAGAGGGCCTGGCCTCCACTGCCTTCTGTGGCAGAGAATTCCACAAATTGACATCTCTCTGGGTGAAAAAGTTCCTTCTCACCTCAGTTTTATGTGGCCTCCCCTTTATTCTTAGACTGTGCCCCCTGGTTCTGGACTCCCCCCAAATTGGGAACTTTTTTTCCTGCATCTACCTCGACCTGTCCTTTTATAATATGTCTCTGTAAGACCCCCCTCTCATCGTTCTAAACTCCAGTGAATACAAGCCTAGTCTTTCCAATCTTTCCTCATATGACAGTCCCGCCATCCCGGCGACAAACTTCGTGAACGTACGCTGCACTGCATCAAGAGCAAGGATGTCCTTCCTCAAATTTGGAGACCAAAACGGCACACAACACTCCAGACGTGGTCTCACCAGGGTCATATACAACTGTAGAAGGACCTCTTTACTCCGATACTCAAATCATGTTCCAGTTCATCTTCTCAAGGCAAACATGAAGTAGATCTCGTTGTGCACTGACACCTGCTGTCTTACACTTCTATTGGCCCCACGTTCTGAAATCCCTGTCTGTAACCCGACAGGAGCAATATCGTTAGCCCTCGTCAAATGGCAAATGGGAGGGATCAAGAGTCAAGTGCCAGGGATGTTTTATTGTCACATGTCTTAAATTAAAAAATGAAAGTCTTAATTGCAGCATCACTAAAGAATATGCAAACACAGTGCTAAAAAAAACAATACATTAAGAAATATATCTCTAAATCTAAAAAATCTAAAAAAACTTTTTAAAAATCTAGAAACAAACAAGCACCAATGGTGCAAAAAGAAAGAATTTCCCAATTCTATGTGGTTTGGAGGTTGTAGTGTTTAATGGCCTCATGGTTTTTGGGAAGAAGCTGGTGCTGTACCTGGACTTTTCAGGCTATGTTTTCATTCCGATGGCAGCAGTGAAATGATTGTGTCGCATGGGTCACTGATGAAGCTGGCTGCCTTTTTGAGGTAGCAACGTCTGTAGATCCCTCGATGATTGGGAGCTCAGTACACTTGATGTACCTACTGGGTAGTACTTACTTTTTGCAGTCTTCCTCGCTCTTGGGCATTCATGTTGTCGAACCAGACCGTGATGCACCCGGGCAACATGCTCTCCACTGCACAAGGGTAGAAATCCAAGAGTATTGACAGACCGAATCTCCTCAATCTGCTCAGAAAGTAGAGACGTTGATGAGATTTCTTTATCATTGCATTAATGTGCCGGGTCTAGGAAATATTTTCGGAGATATGCACGTCCAATAATTTGAAGATTTTGACTCTCTACCGTCGTCTTGTAGACCTACACAGGATTGTGGGACCCTATTCTTCCAATTCCAATGGCCATAAACGTTTCCTTGTGCATTCTTTCAATGAAAGCAAGGTTGTAGCTCTGGAACTCTAGGCATTCTAGATGGTGGTAGTAACCCAGAGAGCGGATGCCCAGTATGAGACAGTAGGCTTGAGGAGGTTATATACCACTGCAACCCTGAAGTTGGATTGATTGATGTCACCGCAGATAATGAGCAGGGCATCAGGGTTTAGTCCTTAAAGGTAGTTCATGACCTAGTATAATTCATCCACTGCCACGTTACGTTTGGGTTTGGTTGTTATGCGATCAAAGACGCGTTGATAGAGATGAAATGCCCCGGTAGTTAAAAGTTACGGCACTTAGTATTCCAGGTGGTCGCCTGAACTGTACGTAGCATTCGTGAAACCAAACTTCGAGCACTGAGCGCAGTTCTGGTCTTCGAGTTATTGGAAGGAATACATTCAACTGAGAACGTCCTGGGGAAAAATCACACGTTGTTGCCTGGAAGGGAGGGCTTTAGACTTAAAGAGCGGCCAGACAAGTTGGAAGTTTTTCCACGCAGAGTAGATGGTTGACTGGTGACATTACGGAAGTATATATCATCATAAGGGGCAAAGGAAAGATAGACGGTACTGTCGTTTTTCCAGGGTGGGTAGTCTAGAGCTGGATAACATAGCTTTCAAGGGAGAGAACACAGTGTCAGAAGAGACCTGAGAGGCAACTAGGTTGCACAGGAAGTTGTGGGTAGGTGGAACTGGGTGCCAGATAAAGCTGTAGAGATGTATTTCGATTCGAATGTACAAAAGACATTTGAAAGCATATGTAGCTAAAAATGGATGGTGGGCCATGGAGAAAATGTGGGGAAGTTGGACTAAATTATTTGGACTAAATTATTTGGACATATTGCTCGGCCTCGGCATCCGGTTCCAAAAGGTCTTCGTTCGGGCTGTTTGACTATAACTCTATAAATAGCATCGTCATTGTTTGACTGTAAGAGTCTCAGAGACTATGTAGGCAGTCAGCCTCTTATTGTGTTTTCAGGACTGTCCGCGGTGGGGCATCATTTAGAATCTCACTGGTTGAAAAATACTTTTATTTAAAAAAATAATGTTTAGTATTAATTGAAGCGAGCTGTTCGATGTCCTGATTTTGGCTTCTGAGCCAATGAAGCACAGAACCATATCTGTGGAATAAAATCCTGGGGATTATGCAATTTGGAGCTTTTGAATAATGGGGACATCAAGTGGACGGCAAGGGAACTGCAAACAAGCGCGGCCTCACCAACGTCTTGTAAACTGTAATATAACGTCCCAACATCTGCACTTAATTCCGTAACAAATGAAAGACATCGTGCCAAATCTTCACTACCATCGTATCCACCGGGTACTCAAACTCCAGTGATCTGTGACGTGCACTCCTCGATCTACCTGTTCTACAGCGCTCCGCAGCGTCTAACCGATCACTGGGATGGACCTGGCCTGACCTACATAAATAAAGCAAATCACAGATATCCAAACTAAATGCCGACGCTATTCCACCGCCCACTTTCCCAGCTGGTAAAAATCCCAACATCATTCTTAATATGCATCTTGGCAATCTACCATCCCACCTGCCTTCATTTTTATTTTTAAAGTTAGTAATCATACCTTGCACCATCTGAATCAATTCGTTGATATAGATGACAGATATCAATTGTTCCACCGCTGTGTATGTCAATAGTCACGGACCTGCAGTCATAAAATCCCAGTAAAGTTTACGTTCATGTGGAATGGTTAATTCGGTTTGTAGATTCCATGAATCTCGTGTGACCCGTTGTGTGTTCAATGTAAACCAGCGTATCCTGTTCCTTGTATCTACATTCTTTATCTCCATGGTGCGGAACAGAATATAAATGTTGAACAGGGACGTGCTATATTCAAACGACAGAAATCAATAAATCGCAACTAAACACGAATTGGACGTTATATGGAAAATGCATTTTTCAGGGTCTCTGGGTTGTCACGTCTTTCATTGTCATGGGAGCTCTCTCCCTTAACTCAAGCCGAATGCTACCGCAGTCGCAGCTTCACCTGAAAACATCGACATCTTTGCAAAGCTGCAGGAAGCAGTTTCATTTGGATTAATTAATTGGCTGAAAGTTTCGTTGATATCCTGGTACCTTTCTGCATTCTGGTTGTAAAATATAAAATGTGCATTTTACAGAACCATTCACTGCAGTCTATTTGTGAGATTTAGATAAACTATCTTGAGATCTTCGCACGTTTGTAACATGTAGCACGAACCTGAGTTCTATATTGCTTCTTGCATTCTTAACCACGAACACTTGATCACACTTTACACTTTCTCATTGGTTTCCTTTAGAGAAACTGTCGGTTGTGGTCAGAATGGGGACTTTGGCGCTGCCTTCAGATCCCAGTATCTACTGATTTGGAAGCCACTCCGGACAATGAGGCAAGTTTAAACCAGTTGTCGCTCTGTTTGGTTTACTTGTTGTCTTCACCTGGGCGCCAATTCCATCTTGTTGCAACATCCTTGCGGAGTGGAACACACGCCATCCTTCCAACCGACCACACATCTCATTTCTTTTTTTTCTATTTTCTGTGCATTTTATCGACGGTACTTGGATTATACACTCAACTACTCAAATTAAGGGCGGTCAATTTTGTGGCATCACATTAAATGGTCATTTAGGGGAAGATCCTTACGTGTGGTTATTATGGGAGAGCACCGGTAAATGTTCAATTAGGGGAGGACACCACAAATGGGGATTTGCGGGCGCACCGTTATTGAAGTATGGCGGTGGATAAACAACAAATACGAAATTAGCGGAGGGAAACTGTAAATGTGGAAATAGGGGAGTGCGCCTGCAAATGGAACATCAGGAGAAGGCAAACCTACGCAGAATTAGGAGAGGGTCCTGCCTGTTTCCGTGAATGTTCCTACTTCTCTGTGTGTGTATTCATGACTCTATCTCTCCGTGTTTTCCCGTCTCTGTCTGCTGGTGTTCCTGCTGTATGTGGGCTCCTGGTGGTCTCCATCAAAGAACTCCCACGGTGTATGAAAAGAATCACACAGAAACATACGCCCATCCACCCAGCTAAATAAACAATACAAGGAGCAAACTGGAGCTAGGAACATTACTCAGAATTGACCTGTTCCACTGTGTCCCTTCGATGCATTCTACGTGTTTCCACGTCCAGGCTCGCCTCGTCCATCCTGTAGGGATTGTTCCATGTCGCCGTGTCCCTCGGACACATTTCAGGGAAATCTGACCACCGAGCTGTGCTTCTGCTCCCTGCCAACAAACAACAATTGAAGCAGGAGGATCCGATGCAGAGAGTTGTAAAAAGCTGGTCAACGGACGCGGCTGACCTCTGACGCGACTGCTTTAAGTCAGTAGACTGGTCCATGGTCAGGGATTCTGAAGATAACCTGAATGAGTACGCCTCTGCCGTGACTAACTTCATCAATAAGTGAGTGGCTGTGTGTCGAAGAAGTCAACCCGAGTGTTCCCCAACCGGAAACCATGGATGTACATTCATAAGTGAGACCAGGTCCGATGCACACAAGTCAAACGATCCCAAGCGGTACAAGAAGCCACGCTGTGGTCTCCGCAAAACCATACAGGATGCCAAGAGGCAATACCGGTACAAACCTGAGTCCAGGTATAATTTCTAGGATGCACGGAGAATGTGGGAAGGTCTGATTAAGATAACTGGATGCAACGCAAATTCAGGCAACTTCATTGGTGCGACCCAACACGATGAAAGGAATGCTTCCTAAGCTCGCTTCGAGCAGAAGGCCAACAGGGCGGTGACACCTTACTCTTCAAACTCCAGTGTGCCTCTCCCCACGGTGACTGTAGCAGAGGTTGGATTAGCCTTCCTGTGAGTAAACCCACGAAATGCAACAGGCCTAGACGGAGTTCCTGTCTGTGCCCCTAGTAGCTGTACAGACAAGCTAGAAGGAGTATTTGTCGACATCTCTAACCTCGCTCGACTCGGTTCTCAGGGACCCACATGCTCAAAAAGTCCATCATCATTCCAGTGTCGAAGAAACGCAAGACCTCAAGCTTAAACGATAACCATTCAGTGGTCTTGACTTTCATCATCATGAAATATTTTGAGAGGCTGGTTATGGAATGCATTAAATGCAGTCTACCCAGCGGCCTTGCCCCACTACATTTCGCCCACCGCCATCACAGACCGACGGACGATGCCATCGCACTAGCCCTACACTTACGACTGGAACATCTGGATAAGAGCGACAGCTGCGTCAGAATCCTATTCATAATTTACAGTTCTACATCTAATACCATTATACAATGCAAGTTCATCAGCAAATTAGCGGGTATTAGTGTCAGTACTCATCTCTGAAATAGGACCCTCGACGTCCTGACCAACGGACACCATTCAGTGAGGATAGGGGACAGATCGTGCACTATGATAATCCTGAACACGCGAGCTCCACAAGGATGCGTTCTCAGCCCCTTATTTACTCCTTGTAAAATCTAATTCCATTTTCAAATTCGCAGACGGCACCACCATTGTGGGCCGGATACGATATATTGGTGAATCGGAGTACACGAAGGAGATCGAGAACCTCAATGCCAGCAAGACAAAGGACATAATGATCGACTTTGGGAAGCCGACAGACCCAAATTTGCATTGAAGGCACCGATGAAAAGACGGTTGAAAACGTCAAATTGCGAAGAGTAAATATCACCAACAACCTCTTCTGGGCCACTCATATTTAAGCAACGGCCAAGAAAGCACATCAACGTCTCTACAGCCTTGGAAGGCTTAGGAAGATTGGCTTGCCCTGGCAACACTCACCAATTCCACATATGCACCATAAAAAGCATTTCATCAGGATGTGTCACTGGTTCAGGAACAGCTCCATCCGAGACCGCAAGTATTTGCAGCGAATGTGGACGCAACCAGTACCTCAAACAAACGAACCTCTCTTCTATTGACTCCATTTATACCTTTCCATGTATCTGTCCAAATGTCTTTTAAATGCATTTATAATTTTTGCCTCAAATACTTCCTTCTGGCAGTTCATTAAATGTAGCCGACACTCTGCATGATTCCATCGACCCATCACTTTCTTTCCCCGAGGGAATTAAAAAATATATGGATATACTCAGGACACTCAGGGGACTTCTGAGGGAAAATGAAAACGTATCTAATGTCAAAAATGAATTATCTTGCCAAAGGTCTGATATTGGCCAAACAAATACACGGTGTGGTATCGTTTCGCAAAACACAAGCAAGCAAACCCCATTGGCGCACCGCGCTCTGCATTAGAGTGTCAACTATCTCGTCAGTGCAGCTGAACCGTCTGGCAAAATTAGTTCCAGTCGAACTTTCATTGCACAATAGAAATAACCAAATCAAATTACCTATTGCTACAGTCGAGTTGGTTTCTCTATTTCCCCAATCTGCAGCTGTAGAAATCCCACCATCGGCTCAACTTGTCTGAACTAACTCACCTGTCAAATAGTTCCAGATACCCAGCACCCTTTGAGTGTAAAGTCTTCCCTTCAGGTTCCTTGTGATTTTTGCCTATCTCAACCTAAGCCTCTGACCACTGGTTTTTGGTTCCACATCCTGGATAAAAGACCATGTGCTATCACCCCATCTATTCTCTTCATGGCGGTATACACCTTTATAAGCTCACCCATGAATTTCCCCACTCCGTGGTATAATGTCCTCAGGGTGAATATATTTATGGGCAATAGGAATGTGAATACTAATGTGACCAATCATGGAAATGAATATTAGTCCCAGGTCATTTCGCTAACTATTATACTGAAACCAGGAACAGACTCAAGCTTGAATTGTGCGTGCGCCCGTAAGTACCTGTGTGCGCTGGGGGGAGCAGTGTCTGTTAGCTCCAAACACCCGGACCTCGGAATCATGTCCTCCCTCTAAGAATGGATGCTCAACTTTATCACCAACACTCCTCATTCAGTGTCGATAGTTGACAACTCCTGCACAATAACTTTCACATCGGAGCCCCAGGAAGGATGAGTTGTGAGTCCGCGATTATACCCTCTTTACCCTCGTAACCGTACAGCCAATTTCGGCTCTAAGTATATCGACGGGTTTGCTGATGTGATGGGCCGAATAATGGACAATGAGGCGAAGACGTACACGAACGATGAGAACTTAGTGCCATGGTGTCAGCACCATAATCACGCTTTCAATGTCAGCGGGACGAAGGAGGCAGTTATTGACCTGAGGAAGCAGAGTGTAGTACGTGCGCCAATCTGCGCCAATGGTTCAAAATAACAATGATAGCGAGCTCAGGTTGCTTGGCGATAATGTAATCAACGATCTGACGTGGAGCAACTCCATTGATGTGACACCGAAGAAGGCACAAAAATGAAAACAAAAATAAATTTGTCATGTCTTCTGTTACTATTGCAAACGTCTGGAGATTTGCGGTAAAAAGCATATTTTCACATTGCATCGCAGCTTGGTTTGGAAACAACTCTGCCAACACCGCGAGAAATTGCAGAGCGTTGTATATATAGCCCAGTCCATCACACAGACCAGAGCCAATCAAAGTCTCCGTCTACACTTCACGCTGCATAACATTACGCAAACACCCAACACAATCAAACACCTGTCCAATCCCGGTCAGTTCTTCTTTCCCCTGCTCCGATCTGGCATCAGGTGGATATGCTTGCAAGCGCGCATCACGAGACTTGGGAATAAATTAAATTCCTCCGTTATCGGGCTTATGATCGGTCCCTCCGTCGGATAGGGTATTGATCAATTCCTGCTAACCCATTATTGACATTGAACTTTGTCTCAGGTACTGATGCACAACAATCCGCTACAATGCTGGTAAATGTATTCTGCACTCTGTATTTTCCACTTTGCTCTATCTATTGTCACGAGTCACACAACGCTCGAAAAGGTCCTTCAGCCCAGCCTTCCAATGCCGATCAATGTACCCCATCTACACAAATCCCACCTGCCGCCTTTGGCACGTATCAATCCGAAATCTTTCTATTTGTGTTTGCCCAAATGTATTTTTAATGTTGTTATGGTTTCTACCTCAACTAGCTCCTTCGGCAGCTCATTCAATACGTCCGCTACCCGCTGTGCGAATCCATGTACCTACCACGTTCTGAGTTGATCCATTTACCCAGCGACCTCTGTCCTCGAATTTGAACCAATAGTATCCATGTATTATATATGTAATCTGTTTTGACAGCATGCAGAACAAAGTTGTTTGCTGTACCTCGGTACATATGACAATAAAATCCCTAAACATGAAGCTGAATCCTAAAGCGCCGATCATCTGCATTGTTTGCAACACCACGAAACCAGATGAATGTTTCATAGGTTGCAGAGGCACAGCATATCCATTGTTCCCGACGTGCACTTCTACACACTTAAATAATATGTTTGCACAAATTCTTTGCTTTGTGTTTTCACAGAACTCGAATTCTCCAACTGCACTTGTCCAGTTCTACGGAGAAATGAATTATACAATGTGGCTTGATAAAATCTTGTTCGTTCTCAGAAATGCACGGACAATTCAGGGTGTGATGGAAATAACCAACAATATTCAACCTGATATTCTTTATAATGAACTACAGTATATTCTGCATTCTCTATCTTCCTCTTCCCTCCATCTGCAGGACTGATTGTATCAATGTATGGCATATCTGAACTGAATGGACAGCGTGCATTTCGACCAAGCTTACCCATGCCGACCAATGTGCCCCATCTACACTAGTCACTCCGACCCACCTTTCGCCCACTACTCTAAATCCTGCCCTTTCATGAGGCAGTCTAACTGTCTTTGAATGATTGTCATAATTTCTACCTTAACTACTTACTTTCGGTGCAAAGATGAAGTCAAAATGTATCTACGGAGGAAGGGGCTGTCAAAGGAACAACAATTGATGGGATCCTCCACTCTGTTCATGTTTGGAGGAACGACATGTTCCAAACTCTTGGTCCGAGGGATAATCTCCCCGCTCCACCACTGGATGCTCGATTTTTAGCACCCACATCCCACAATTAGTAGGATAGGTGACACCTCCTTAAAAATAATAACTTCGAAGATGGAGCACTGCAAGGATCCGTTCTCAGTCCGCTATTTTAGCTCATGTATATTCGCAACCGTGTGGCCATATTCGGCTCTAATTACACTTACTGGTTTGCAGAAGACATCATTGTGAACGGTGGAATGATGAGCAATGGCGAGACGAAGTACAAGAAGCAGATAGTGAACTTATTGACATGGTGGCATGACAATAACCCCTCTTTCAATGTCAGCAAGACGAAGGGGATAGTTATTGGCCTCGGGATGCAATGCCGAGTATTTATCCCAATCGCACTGGTCGGAAAATGGTTGAGTTCAAATTCCATAGCGTTAACATAACCAACGATATGTCGTGGATCAATCACTTTGATTCGAAACCCATGAAAGCACACCAATGCCTCTATTTCACAGGGCGACTATGGACATTGACATGAAGTGGCTCTGAGAAAACTTCGAGAGATGGACCGTTGGAAGCACATTATCGGGTTGCATCACAGTTTGGTTTATCGACAGCTCTGAGAAGACCGGAGGAAATTGCAGAGAGTTGTATATGTAGCCCAATCCACCACGAATACCTATTTTCCTCTGTGGATACTGTTCAATTCGTATTTGCCCCCATTGCAAACATTAGAATTTTAAAAAATGATTCGCGATAATAAAGCTAGAATTCTAAGAGCTGTATTCCGCATTCTCGATCGCTCGCTATTGTCGTAGAGTCACACATTAGGGTAATAGACCCTTCGACCCTGTTTGCCCATGCCGACCAATGTGCCCCATTGACACTACTCCCACTTACAGCGTTTGGCCAAAATCACTCTAAACATTTTCTATCCATGCACCTGTCCAATGTCTTTTAAATACTGTCATACCTTGTGCCTCAACGATCTCCTTTGGCAGCTCTTTCTATATACCCAGCATCATCTGTGCAAATCCATATTCCCAGCCGCAGCCCGTGTGTGAATCCATAGATCCAGCACCCTCTAACCTCTCGTTTGAACTGATTGTATCTGTATGGTATATCTGACCAGTTTGGAAAGCATGAAAAACAAAGGTATTAATGTTCTTCGGTTCATGTGACATAATGAACATAACACACAAAGCTAAAACGCCATGCGCCTCATATTTTAATTGTTCACAACAACACAAACCAAGCGGCATGATCTCATGGTTTATCGAAGGATTGCATCATCCTTCGCGCCACCTGCGTGCATTGGCACAGTTAAATAACATGTTTTGTACATGTACGAAGGAATTCTATGCTTTACCCGTACCCTATATCTAACTATACTCAGATATGCACCGACACAAAAAGTAAAACACTCACAGAGCAGTGGTGAGTCCATCGAACAAGTCGGTTTAAGAAACGCCTTAGCGATGTACATTGAGGAACAGTGTGAGTAAGCTAATGCTGCTTCAAATTCTTACAGCAACTGTAGAATTCTTATACCCTCATGACACAATGGTTACCCGTGGAGTTGAAATAAACCATCATTAATCAATGTATCCGTAACATTTCATCTTCGTGTTTCCCCAATGTTAACTTTAATATTGGTTTTCTTGTTGTTTATAAATCTCCCACCCATATATCTAACATGTAGATATCATAAATATCCAGATCCTCCTCGCCAAATGGCGTCCCCTTGTAAAGAAGATCATCTGTTAACCTTTGGGAGAGTTGCCTGCGAAGCATAGTGACCAAAAGCAGCTCTCACGCAAGATCGCAACAGATAAGAACCTAGACTTAACTACAAAGGACTATCCCTCCCCCGACTGATAAGAAACCCTGCTTCTCAGCAGAATGATTCAGCTTTAACTATTTTAACTACATTCTATCCTGTCAACTTTCCCATCATGCCCCCCGGTGTATGAGCTCCATTGTTAACCAAACTATAATCTGATCATCTTCCTCATAATTCTCAAAATTCCCAACAACTGCACACATTTTTGTTTAAGTTGATGCACAGCTCGAATTCTCCGACTGCACATGTCGAGTTCTACGAAGAACGGAGTTATGCAATGCAGCTTGAGCAAATGTTATTCATTCTTACAAATATTCGGACAATTTGGAGTTTGATGCAAACAAAGAACAATGGTCAGGATGATATTCTATATTATGAAATACATACTGCCTTCTATATTTTCTCCGTTGCTCAGTCTAATGAATTTGTTTGAACTGATTGTATCTATGTATGGTATGTCTGAGTGCATAGGAGGCAACGTAGCTTCTCACTGTGCCTCGGTACGCGTGACAGTAATATTTCTAGCCTAACCTAACCAAACCCAATGATCTGAGATAAGTACGAAATATGATCAGAGCCGGAATGATCGTACTGTGAAGGCGACTAAGATGGACCCAGACGGTGTTGATATTCAAGAGACGTGATGAATGGTTGTTAAGCACAAACAACTGTTGAACAAATGCGAAGAGAAAGTGCTGACTGTGGCAGGAGGAGTAACACAGTAAAAATGCTGCTCCTGCATGACAGACCGCAGTAATTGCCGGGCATCGATACATACAAGAGGAAAAACAGGAAATACTCAGATGACTCAGAAGACATCCGTGGAGAGAGGAAGAGCATCTAATGTCACAAATGGATGATCTTAACAAAGCTCCGATGCTGGTAAAGCTAATGCACGATGTGGCCCCGTTTCGCCAAGTGCAAGCACGCAAACACTGGGTTTGCACCGCACTCTGCATTAGAGTGTGAACTAACGTGTCAGCGCACCTGGACTTTGCTGCAGAATCAGTTCCTTACGAACATTTATTGTTCAACACAAATAACCAAAGTTGGTCACCTATTTATCTCCTCCTGCTGTCGAGATGGCAGCTATATTTACAAACGTAGTGATTGTAGAGATGCCAGCTTCGACTCAACATATCTCAACTAACGACTCTGAGAGTTTGTTCCATACACGCATCGCCGTCTGGGTGTGAATTCCTCCCGGTAGGTTCCTTGTAAACCTTGCCCTCTCACCATAAACCCATGACCTTTGTTTTTTGATTCCCTGTCCTGGGTAAAATACCATGTGCATTCAACATATCTCTTTCCATTTTACGCCTTTGTGATCACCTCTCAGCTTCCTGCGCTCCAAGGAATAAAGTTATCATCTCTCGGTGTAGCTCAGGGAAATAATAGCGAAGCACTGCTCTCACTACTGACGGTGATAGCACAAATGGAGAAACATGCACACATTTGTCCGGGAGTCATAGAGTCACACAGCAGAGAAAGGAGCCAAGCAACTATGTCTATGCTATCCATTTACGAAATCCCATTTACTAGCATCTGATCCGCAGAATTTCATGCCCTGACACTCTTCATTTTAAGGATGGAGATCCTTACCTACAATGCGATGTAGAGGCTGAAATTGAGATTGATCCCGCGGATGAAGGAGCTGACAAATGAACCACAATTGATCACATCATCTACGCTGTGCAGTCTGGAAGAATACAAGTGATTTGAATGACACTGTAAATGTGGGATTCTGCGAGGCCTGGACGGGACAGATGTTGAAAGCATTGTACAACCGATATATGGGTGTTGACTTTAGGATACAAGTTTCAGAGTAAGTATTTAGTGACGTCATGAGAAGCAATTTACGCTCGCAAATATATCTGAACCTCCAGTACCCTGTACCCCAGAAATTTAGTGATGATAACTCATTACGTTCAAACAGGGCTGGAGAGAATGTGTTTGTGGACAATAGGCAAATGAAGACTAATGTGACCAGCTATGGATTAATATAAGTCCAAGTTCAGTTCCCGTTTAATATTCAAAATAGGAATAGCCTCGCGTTTTAAATTATGCATTCAGCAGTGTACCTTTATGTGATAGGGGATGGAGTGTGTATTATCTCCAAACGCCGAGACAGAGGCATCTTCACCTACTCTACCCCTCAATGCTCGATTTTAGCACCAACAGTCCTCAGTTAGTGAGGACAGGTTACACTTCCTCCAGAATGACACCGGAGTCGTGCAGGGATTCGTTTTCAGTCCACTGCGATACCTTTTTTATCTGGAAACCAAGACCAAATCTGGTCTGGAATTGAAAATAGGTAAGAACAAGTTGCATGAGTTGCACTGACCAACAACCTGTCGCGGGACAAGCACGTTGAAGCGGCATCCAAGATGGCACACTGACGCCTCTACTTCAGGTGGAGTCTGAGGAAATGGTGCCTGTCAACAGTAACTCTTACAGTGTTCTCAGGAGGTACCGTAGACAGCATACTGTCGGGTTGGACCACATTTTGGATCGGGTATATGTCTGTCTGAACCGCGAGAAATTGCAGGGAGTTATAAATGTAGGCTACTCCATCACACGGACCAAACGTTGCACCATTGACTCCATCTACACATCACGTTGCTTCGAAAAGAAAACGGCCAACGCAATCAAAGACTTGTCCAAACCGGCCAGTTCTTGTTTCCCCTACTGAAGTCATGCACAAGGTATAGAAGCTTTAAAGCGAGCACTATCGGATAAAGCATTAGGGGGCGTGGCAGCGTTCTGCAGCTGCGGCTCACTGGCACTCTCTCTGTCTTTTTTTTGTTTTTGTCTTTGTTATCGTTTAAATGATTCTTTTGATTTATATTTAACTCTGTATATGTGGGCGGTGGTGGGGGGGGGGGGTGGGGGAAACCTTATTTTCCAATCTCCTCCTCAACGGAGATGCGACCTTTACCGTGTGTGTCTCCGTTCGTGCTATGGCCTAACACCGTGGAGTCGGCGGCCTCCAGCTGGGATCGACCTTGAAGACTGCAGGGCCTGGTCTTACCATCTCGGAGGCTTCGACCGTGGGCCCTGCAGACCGCAACATCAGGAGCTCGCAGGTCCTGGCTGGCGACCGGCTTTCGAGAGCTCCAGCCGTAGCAGCTTTGACCGCCCCGAAGCACGAGGTTTGATTGACCCGCTTGCAGGCCCCTCATCGCCCTGCGTGTCTCGGCCGCGGCACTTTTCATCGTCCGGTGGGGGCTCAGGGCCTTCATCGGCCTGCTCGGCTCGGCCCTGGGACTTTCCATCGCCTGGTAGGGGCTTCAAAAGTCGAGAGCCTCGATCGCCTCGTGGCACCACGGGAAAAGAGTGAGGAGGAGATAAGACTTTTCTTTGCCTTCCATCACAGTGAGGGTGTGCCTAGAGCAATCACTGTGATGGCTGTTTGTGTTAAAAATTGTAATTGTGTGTCTTGTGTTCTTTATTGTCTACTGCCGGACCCTGACGTGAGAGGACGCTGGCGCTATTTGTTCGCCGCTTCTCCGTCAGGATAGTTTGTCTGTTTGTTTTTATGTCTTGACTGTTTTTGTAAAGCGTCTTTGAGCATTTGGAAAAGCGCTATAAAAAATAAATGTTTATTATTATTATTATTATTAGCTTATTTTCCTTCGTTATCAAGGTTCTGAACGGTCCCTCCATAGATTAGGGTACTGTTCAATTCACCTCTACACCATTGCGGATACTAGATATTGTCTAAGTAATTGATGCACTACAATACGCTCCAATGCTGCGAACTATGTTCTGCACTCTGTATCTTCCACATTGCTCTATCTCTTGTCATATAGTTATCCAATCCTACAGCACGGTAACAGGCCTTCCAGCCAGCGTGCCCATGCGGACCATTGTGCCCCATCTACATTAATCCCTCCTATCCACATTTCATCCACATTACTCTAAATCTTTCCGAATCATGAAACAGTCTCAGTCTTTGTCACAATTTCTGCCTCAAATACCTCCCCTGGCAGTTCATTTTCGTTGTAATTCCATATCCCCACCATCTTATGTCCTTGAGTTTGAACTGATACTGTCTATATATGGTATATCTAATGTGTCTATATACCATGAAAAATAAAGCGTTTTACTGTGGCTCGGCACATGGAACAATAATAAACTTAAACCTGAATCTAAAACCTAAAACGCTTCTCATCTTAATTGTTTACAACAACGCGATCCCAGCGGGATGTCTCATGGCTTACAGAAGCATTGCGTCATCCATTGTTCCAGACGTGCACTTCTGCAGACTTAAGTAACATGTTTGGCACAAATTCATTGCTTTGTGTTTTCACAGAACTCGAAATCTCCAACTGCACTTGTCCGGTTCGAAGGAGAGCAGAATTAGGCAACTTGGCTTGAGCAAATGTTGTTTATTCTCACAAATACACGGACAATTCAGGGATTAATGGAAATAGCCAACAATAATCTGCATTCTGTATATTCCTCCTCGCTTCATCCGCAGGATGTTAACTGATTGTAAATATGTATGGCATACCTGAACTGAATGGGCAGCGTTCAAAGCGACGCTTTTCACTGTATCTCGGAACATTAGGGTTAGCCGAACGTTACCTAAGCTAATGATCTGACGTAAGTAACAACTATGATGTCTACTAAGATTGTCCATGTAACACAAGCAGGATTGATATACAAAATAAGGTGTTGAATGGGGGTTATCCACAAATAAACTGTTGGACTAATGCGAAGACAAGGTGAGGAGTGGGCACAGGAGGATGAACACACGAAAACACCTGATACCGTACAGTGGGCCCTACTAATTGTCGGGCATCTGCAATGCAGGTGTAAATACATCTAGAAGACTCCGATTACGTCCGTCCAGGAAGGAAAGTCATGTAATGTCAGAACTGAATGATCTTATCAAAGTTCGAGCCATGTCCCCAGCCCCCACTTTGCGTCGTTTGCCCTTCAGGTTCCTCGTAAATCTTGCCCCTCTCATCTTAAACCTATGATATCTGATTTTTGATTTTTCATCCTGGATAAAAACACTGCATTCATCCTACCCATCATTCTCATGATTTTACACACCTTCATATCATCACCCCTGAGCTTCCTTCGCTCCAGGGAATGAATGAAGTCCGAACCCTCCCAGCTCGGACACACAAGGAAATGGCAGTACTGTCCTGCTTAACTAGTGACGGTGATACCACGTGCGGAGAAACGTGCAGAGATTTGATCAAGAGTCATAGTCACAGTCGTACAGCAGAGAAACAGGCCCAACAAATCTCCGTGGCAATGCTATCCAAATACTCAAACACATTTACCAGCACTTGGACCACAGAATATTATGCCCTGGCTCTCCCTGTTTTAAAGAAGGTGATGCTTACCGTTGAAGCGGTGTAGAGTCAGAAGTCGAGATTTATCCCTAGCATAAAGTGGATGTGAGACTAACCAACTATTGATCAGAACCTCTACTGTGTACAGTTGCTAAGACCAACAAGTAAATGTATTGCCATTGATTTGTGGGACTTTCCCTGACGGGATAGACCTTCAGAGCAATAAGCAACGGGTACAAGGATGATTACGTTAGGATCAGAAGATCAGAATATGATTTTACCTTGTCGTCACTGAGATGAGATGTAATTTACTCTCTCAGATAGATCCGAATCTAGAGTACCCTCTACCACAGGAAACGGTGATGTATATTTATGAAATACAGACATGGATGGAGCGAAGTTCCTTGTGGACAAGTGGCAATTGAAAACTTATGTAGCCAGGTCTGGAAATTAACTTCAGGCCAGGATCAGTTTGATAATTATGGTGGTAAAAGTCTGAACAGACCTGAGCTTGGCATTGTGTGCGTGTAGCCGTGTGTACCTGTGTCCCCAGTGGGGGGTGGTGAGGGGAGGGAGGGGTTTGTGGCCGTGTGTACCTGTGTCCACAGTGGGGGTTGGGGAGGGGGGTGGCCGTGTGGCCGTGTGTACCTGTGTCCACAGTGGGGTGTGGGGAGGGGGTGTGTGGCCGTGCGGCCGTGTGTACCTGTGTCCACAGCGGGGGTTGGGGAGGGGGGTGGCCGTGTGGCCGTGTGTACCTACGTCCACAGTGGGGGTGGGGAGGGGGGTGACCGTGTGGCCGTGTGTACCTGTGTCCACAGTGGGGGTGGGGAGGGGGTGTGTGGCCTTGCGGCCGTGTGTACCTGTGTCCACAGCGGATGTTGGGGAGGGGGGGTGGCCGTGTGGCCGTGTGTACCTATGTCCACAGTGGGGGTGGGGAGGGGGAGGGGTTAGTGTCCGTGTGTACCTGTGTCCACAGTGGGGGGTGGGGACGGGAGGGGTTTGTGGCCTTGCGGCCGTGTTACATCTGTCCAGGGCCGAAGTATGTGTTCCGCCATTTGCCACTGCATCCTCGGCTCGATTGCCCACGGACCTTAGTCAGTGACAATAGGTGATAACACCTCCTCCATAAAGACTTAACGTCGACGCCCTGCAAGGAGGATTTATCCGTCCCCTACGATTCCCTCTTCACACTCTCCACTGTTCTCTCTAATTTCGTCAACATGTTTGCTGACGACAACCCTGTGATGGGCCGGAGCAGGGACAATGATGAGGCGGAGTTCAGGAAAGAGATAGTGAAATTACTCACATTGTGTCAGAATAAGAGCCTCTCCCTCAATGTCATCAAGACGAAGAGGCTAGTTATTAAATTCTGGAAGCACGGCGAAGTGCATGCGTAATCAGGCTCACTTCTGTGTTAGTGGAAATTATTGAGCTTCAAGTTGCTTGGCGTTAATATCGCCACCGATGTGTCTTGGATCAACCATGCCGATCAAACAAGCGAGAAGGCACACTCGTCTTGTTGAGGAGATTCGCACATGTTCTAGAAACCTCCACAGATGCACTATTGTAAAGCATAAGGTGAGGATGGACCACAGACTGGTTTGGGAATAGTTCCGCCCAAGACAGCAAAAATTTGCAGAGTTGTTTTCATAAGTTTTCGTTTTCAGTTCGCTACTATACTTCCTTTACACTAGCGACCATGCGGCCAACCCCACCAAAGGCAGTAGGGTGTTGACATGGATAGAAAATTGGTCGGCAGACAGGAAGCAAAGAGTAGGAGTAAACGGGTCCTTTGCAGAAGAGCAGGCAGCGCCGCAAAGCTCGGTGTTGGGGCCTCAACTGTTTACCAGATATATTAATGGTTTGGAAGAGGGAATTAGAAGCAACACCAGCAAGTTTGCAGATGACACAAAGCTGGGTGCCAGTGTGAAATGTGAAGAGGGTGTTAGGAGGTTGCAGGTTGGATAGGTTGAGTGAATGGGCAGATGCGTGGCAGATGCAGTACAATCTGGATAAATGTGAGGTTATCCACATTGGCGGGAAAAATAAGGAGGCAGATTATCATCTCAACGGTGTTGGATTAGGTAAGGGGAGGTGCAACGAGACCTGGGTGCCCTTGTACACCAGTCCCTGAATGATGGCGTGCAGGCACAGCAGGCAGTGAAGAAAGCTAACGGCATATTGGCCTTTATAACGAGGAATTCAGTATAGGATTAACGATGTTCTTCCACAGTTGTGTAGCGCCCCGGTAAGACCACAACTAGAGTATTCAGTACAGTTTTAGTCTCCGAATTTGAGGAAGGACATCCTTGTAATTGAGGCAGTGCAGCGTAGGTTCACGAGTTTGATACGTGGGATGGCGGAAATGTCATACGAGGAAAGATTGAAAAGACTAGGCTTGTATTTACTGAAGTTCAGAAGGATGGGAGGGGATCTTATAGAAACATATAAAATGATAAAAGAACTGGACAAGCTAGATGCAGGAAAAATGTTCCCAATGTTGGCCGAGTCCAGAACCCGGGGCCACGGTCTTAGAATAAATGGGAGGCCATTTAAAACTGAAGTGAGAAGGAACTTTTTCACCCAGAGAGTTGCGAATTTGTGGAATTCTCTGCCGCAGAGGGCAGTGGAAGCCAAATCACTGGATGAATTTAAAAGAGAGTTAGATATAGCTCTAGGGGCTAGTGTAACCAAGGGATGCGGGGAGAAGGCAAGCAAGGGTTATTGATTGTGGACGATCAGCCATGATCATAATGAACGGCGGTGCTGGCTCTGAGGGCCGAATGGCCTCCTCCTGCACATATTTTCTATGTATCCATGTTTCTAAACTCGGCTCTCATTTTATCAACGTGTTTGCAGGTGAAAACTTTGAGATGGGTCGAATAAGGTAACACGAGGAGACGACGTATAAAGCGATGATAGCGAAATTAGTGACATGGTGTCAGGACAATAACCACTGTTTCAATGTCAGCAAGTTGAAGGATATAGTTAATGACTTCATGAAGCATGGAGGAGTACATGCCGAAATCTGCATCAAAGGTTCGTGATGACATTCTTGCTATTGAAGGAGTGCAGCGTAGGTTCACGAGGTTAATTCCCGGGATGCTGGGACTGTCATATGATGGAAAAAATGGAGAAACTGGGCATGCATTCACTGGAATTTAGAAGGATGACCGGCGATCTCATGGAAGCAAAAAAAGTATTGAGGGATTGGACACGATAGATACAGGAAAAATGCTCCCGATTTTGGGGGAGTCCAGAATCAGGTCCACAGTTTAAGAATAGGCCATTTAAAACTGAGATGAGGTTTTTTTTTTCACACACAGTTGTGAATTTGTGGAATTTCTGCCTCAGAAGGCAGTCGAGGCCGATTCAATGGATGCATTTAAAAGAGAGTTCGATAAAACTATAAGGGCTAGCGGAATAAAGAGCAATGGGGAGAAGGAGGGAACGCGGTACTGATTGTGGGTTGTCAGCCATGATCACAATGAATGGCGGTGCTGGCTTGAAAGGCCGAATGGCCTACTCCTGCGCCTATTGTCTATGTGTATGTATCTATGTATCCACACAGATACCATTGGACATATTCACCACGTAGACACTTACACATTGACGTACTCACAGTCGCTCACACGCTCCCATATACTCACGAAAACTCACACATTCTGACACATTTACAGACACCAGTTACATTCAATTGCACACACCAACAAACTCACCACACACACAAATACTTACAAACTCACTCATAGCAATGCAAATTTACACAATAACGACACTCACAGACACACTCGCACACTCACACTGATATTCTTGCACACTCACAATCATCGTCTCTACACAAATGCCATCACACAAGTGTGAGTACACACATTCATACACGCAAACCCTGTCACACACGCGCACACACCTACCCACACCCGAACACACATCATACACACAATCGCATGCACTCAAATAATCTCTCATATATTCCGACATACAATCACACACACACATGTACTCACACTGACAGACCTATATACATACTAGCACAAACAGACACGCACGCATTCGAACACACGCACAAACACACTCACGGGCACACACTTATTCAACATCATCATATAACAGAAAATAGGTGAAGGAGGAGGCCATTTGGCCCTTTGAGTCAGCACCGCTCACACACTCACATGCTTTCTCATTATCAAACAATTGCATAGGCAAACATTCACATAAGCTCACATTCCCACATATTCTCTCACATTGTATCACAGTCAAACAGCCACACACTCACTCACACACAGAAAGAGTCGTTACTCACAAACCCACGTGCACGCTCCCGCTCAAAGACAAAGATGCATTCAATCGCACTTGCGCCCACACTTACTAACGCGCACACACTCACATGCACACGCACACTTTCACATGCACGTACTCGTGCAGACACAAATCCAGGCACTCTTACAAACTCTGCCGCACTCCGACACGCAGACACGCATGCACACTTGCACATTTTGGGAGTCAGAAGGATCCCGGGGTGTTCTTGGCGAGGAGCGCAGTGATCCCGGTGAGCGGGGCCAAGCCCTTCGGTAGGCCGGCTCGCCCACCGCGGACGGCGATTGGAGCTGCGCCTCGGGAGCGAAGTGGGAGCCGCGAGCAACCGCAGAGAGCGAGGCAGGACGCGGTACGGCGGCAGGCAGGAGATAGAACTATTCGGCCAGCGCTTGTAACTTTGTCGGCGTCAAAATGTGGCGACTCTTGTGCGTTGCCTAACATTCACGATCGCATACATGTGCTAACACACCTATGCATGGACTCGCACACTCAAACTGTCACACACGAACAATAACCAATGCTGCATTTCTGGAGAAGTTTAGTTTAGTTTATTATTCTGGTTTAAATTTTTGTCACATGTTCCGAGGTACAGGCAAGACAATACATGATAGCAATCGAGCCATTTATAGTGTATGTAAATGGTACATATGATTATGATATGATATATGATAAGGGGATAACGTTTATTGCAAGGTAAAGCCAGCAATGTCCAATCAAGGATAGTCCCAGTGTCATCAAAGAGCTATATAGTAGTTCAGCACTGCTCTCTGGTTGTGTTGGTATGATTCCGTTGCGTGATAACAGCTGGGAAGAATCTGTTCATGAACCTGGAGGCGTGCATTTACACACTTCTGTGCCTTTTGCCTGATCGGAAAGATGAGAAGCAGGAGTGGCCAGTGTGCGACTCATCCTTGATTATGCTGCTGGCATTGCCGAGGTAGCGTGATTTATAACTTGAGTCAATAGAAGGCAGGTTGGTTTGTATGATGGTCTGGCATTATTCTATGGAGCTGTTCCCAAACCAAGATGTGATGCATCCTGATAAAATACGTTCTATGGTGTATCTAGAAGTTTGTGAGTGTTGTAGGGGACATGCGGAACTACCGAGGCCTTCTAAGAACATGGGTAGGTGACTTTTCCGTTCAGGACCCTTCTTCAGACTGATTGTGGTGGGAAGGTGTTGAAGTCTGGAACAGCGGGAGGCAGTACAACGAAAGTTGAATGATGAGCGGATGCAGGTGAAGAGCGTTTTCATACTCAGGTGGATGAGACGAGAGATTAAAAGATAAAAGGTGTGAGATAAGGATTGCAGAGGTTTGAATGAAAAGAGAAAGGAAGGGATATCGGTACAAGTGGAGGTAGAGGTGACGAATAGGTGCGGTTCCGGGTGCGATTCCGGTTCTTTCTGTTTGCATCTAGCCACACTCTGGCAATGGGGGAGGCCCAGGGCAGAAAGATAAGTGTGGGAAGGCGAGTTACAATGGTTAACAACTGGGAGATCCGACAGGCCTTGGCGGAACGAGGGTAAGTGTTCGGAGAAACCGTCGCCGACTCTCCACTTGACCACACCGATGTCAATGAGCCCATATCTGGAACATCGCAAGCAGTAGATGAGATTAGAGGAGGTGCAGGTGAACATCTGTCACATCTGGAAGGGCTGCTGGAGTGTGAGGGAAGGGGTATAAGGACAGCTGTTACATCCCATGGTGTCTAACCGTTTTAACCGCACTTCCCAAGAAAGGCGTTGGAGAGAGAAGTGAGGGCGAGCAGGAGGTGAGTTGGGGAAGTGGAGAGACAGATAGGGAGTACAAAGATGAAAGGGTGAAATAGCGGAGACTACGAAAGTGGAAGACATGGAGGAAGAGTGAAGTATCAAATGGATAATGGGAAGATTAGGAGAGTGGGCAGTTCAGAGCGAGTAGGTTGGCAAAATGGAGAGAGGGAATGGTCAGAGAAGTGCAGGGAAACGGAGGGAGACATTCAGTGAGAGTAAGAGGGGAGGGATAGTAAAGGGAGAGAGGTAGACAGAGCGAGGGCGGCGCAGAGAGTGAGAATAGGGAGGGTAGGAAATAGAGTAACAGTTCGGAGAGAGGACAGCAGTAGGGATGGAGGGAGAGAGAAAGGGAGCAGGGAGATTTGCTGCTTCATTTGCAGTTTTATCTGCCATTAGTACAATTCTGAGGCGGCAATGTTTCTGTTATCTGAGTATCGTGAGTCTTTGTGTCGTTCCTCATCAGAGGTGATGAAGGCAGATAATTTTATTGTCCCAGCGAAAAGGCAGATATATTTCAGGCGAGCAAGGAGTGAATGGTTACCGGTATCACCGGATGTGTGGGGTTCTGGTTGCAGTCAGATGAGCCGCAATCATATTTAGTGGTGAAGCAGAGTGGAGGGGCATTTTAGTCTTAGGCGATCTGTTGAACTAATGCCTCAATCTGTGGACAAAGGTCGTCCAGTCCACCTTCAAACTGGGCACCAGAAGCCCTGAGAGGGTCCCTGGAATTTTGAATTACTTTGCTGAGTGAAGCGGGCTGAAGGAAATCAGATATACAACATGAGGTGGAGAGTTGGAACTGATGGAGTTTAAAACAATATCCCCTTTGCTGGAAAAATGACGCTCCCAATTTACATCCCTCGGTATCGCCATAATTCCCAGTCTCGTTCAATCCCCTGGATAAATCACGACCTGTCTCAGCGGAGATTTCATTTGGCTGATGTCATCTGTTTGCGAATAATTTCGAAATCTCTATTTTTACTTCTGTTGAACCTTCACAGTCCTGGTGGGGACGGAAAATGGTATAAAATCTCCGGCGATGTTCTGCCGCAGCATTTCATTCACAGAGATTATCGATAGCTCACGGGGACACGTCGCTGGGCAGAGAAAATGGGACAAAAGCTGAGGGAATATGAAAACGTGGAGAAAATCCTGTACGTTATCATTGCTGCCGTTGGAGTTCCTGGTAAGTGAGCAGAACAATTAAGTGTTATAACTCTTTGTTAATCGGTGTTAACCTGATTCTGATCATATCACAAGCTTTCCAACTGATGATCGATGTATAAGAATAGGTGTTGTATATCAATCCTCCAAATTAAATATTTTGAATTAACGCTGTGATATTTCTCACTTTCAGCCCGCCGAAACCAACCCTATTTTTCTCTCACTGCCGGGACCCGCTAGAATGTTGTACTTGCCTTCAGTTGGAACTTGTCCACAGTTGTCTCAGTTGGACAGTGTGACGGGGAGGGGTTAGATTGTGAGGTTCACTGTGTCTGAGTTATTGATCAGAGTGAACACCCAGTCCTGTGGACACGTCTCACTGTGGAGTCTGTCACAGTCGGATTCCACCGCCTGTTGGTCAATAATTGGATCGATTTCCCGAACCACTGGCCGCGGATCGATCGGCGTGTGCTGTTACCGAACTGAACTTACTGTGAAATTAATCCATTAACGGAGCCATACTGGTGCTGGATTCCAAGTTGCCCCTGCCTTCTCTCTGGAACCCTCCTCGTCCCCATCAGATGCCGAGTGCCCAGAGCCCTGGTTAAACACGGTTGTCACGGTTGTGAAATCGGCCCCATCTCAGACTGTGAGCAGTGTTAACTACAGAAAGGACCATTTCGCTTATTGTAGCGGGTGGCTGCTCGTTCCCTCCCCGCCCTTTACCCTGCCCGTCGCCTTATCTCTTCTCCCCTGATGCCGGCAGGTCGGGCACAGTCGGAGCCGGGAGTGACGTTGTTAAATTTGCAAAGGAAGCTAACTGCAGACGCTGGTTTACATCGAAGGTGGACACAAAATGCTGGAGTAACGCAGGCAGCATCTCAGGAGAAAAGGAATGGGTGACGTTTCGGGTCGATACCCTTCTGCAGACTGATGGTAGGTTCTCAGTCTGAAGAAGGGTCTCGACCCGAAACGTCACCCATTCCTTCTCTCTTACTAAACTTGCAGCCGTGCACCGACTCCAACACTCCTGGTCTTTCGCTGAAAGTCGAACCTGTATTCAGCCCCGGAGAACGTGTTCAGTAATGCCCAGTGTCCTTTCCTTTCTGTTTCCGCAGTGAATTTAGTGGCGATTGTAATCCTGTCCCGGGGAAAGTGCGGTCTCTCCATGTGCACCACTCGCTACCTGGTGGCCATGGCAGCGGCCGTTCTACTGGTCCTTATAACGAAGGTCACTTTGTATTGGATCCGATATCATTATTTTTATTGGAGTTTCCTGTCTATCACCCTTGTGTGCAGTGCTATCATTGTACTGATGTTTGCAGCTACAAACTGTTCTGTCTGGTTCATCGTCACTTTCACTTTTGATCGGTTTATCGCCATTTGTTGCCAGAAGCTGAAAACAAAATATTGTACCGGTAAAACTGCGGCTGCGGTTCTCGCAACAGCCGGCGTTCTACTCTGTCTGAAAAACGTTCCCCGCTACTTCACACGGCAACCCCGCACAATCATCGACAACATCCCGTGGTTCTGTGACTCTGTGGACAGTTATTACACTGACCCCGGGTGGGTGGCATATGACTGGTTCGATACGGTTTTAACTCCGCTCCTCCCTTTCGCTGTAATCCTATTGCTCAACGCGCTGACAGTCCGGCACATTTTAATGGCCAGTCGGGTCCGTAAGAGACTGAGGGGTCAGAGCAAGGGGTGAACCGCAGTGACAAGGAGATGGAGAGCAGGACGAGGTCTGTGGTTTTACTCTTCATCATCTCCGGCAGCTTCATCCTCCTGTGGCTGACGACGGTTGTAAACTTCGTCTATTATCAGATCACAGGAATTGGAGATGGTGGGAATGATTCTGAGTTGATCTTTGGTTACATTGGGTATTTGCTGAGTAATCTCAGCTGCTGCACCAACACATTTATTTACGCGGCGACCCAGTCCAAGTTCAGGGAGCAGGTGATGATCGCGGTGAAATATCCGCTCACCTCAGCGCTTCGGTTCATTAATAAATCCTCGCCCTGAGCGCATCCCAGAGGCGGCCGCAATCTCTCCGCTCCGGGCTCCGGCTCCTGACATTCACCGCCGGATCTTCCAGGTGTCAGTCGCGGGCGGATGAACTCATAGATGGCCAGCTACGGGACCTGCAGCCCGCCACAACGACACGTTTACCCAATTGTCCCATCTACCGCATTGCGGTTCGGTCTGGAGTAAATCCGAGCTTGGGACCAACCACCCCGTCTACCTCCGCAATGGAGGCCGATCCGGGATAAACTCCACCCTGGGACAAATAATCTTCGTCCGCAGTGGGGACCCGCCTGGAGTAAAATCCACCCTGGGACCAATGATCTCCCTTCGCAGTGGGGATCAGTCTGGGGTAAACTCCGTCCAGGGACCAATGGCCCCGTCCCCCTCCACAGTGAGGACCGGTCTGGGTTAAACTCCGCCCTGGGACCAATGCTGTCGTCTCCCTCCGCGGTTCAGATCTGCCTCTTGAAGGTAGTCCGCTGGTATAACCATCCCCAGAATGATTGTCCAATCTCCCACTAGTGACAGGTCCGCCTGGTGTGCACTTCCCCAGGGTCCACTGTCCCATCACATGGAGTCACAGACTCATTCAGCACGGAAACATCTGTGGCCCAACTCGTCCACTCCAATGCAACATGCCCCTTATATCTCTGTCCCACCTGCCCGTGTTTGGCCCTCATCCCTCTCAACATGTCCTATCCATGTACATGTCCAAATGTTTCCTAAACGTTGCAATGGTACATGCCTCTGGCAGCTCGTTCCATACACCCACCAGCCTGTGTGTACGAATAAAATATGTGCAATTTTGTGCGAGACTTGTACCCAGTATCTGACGTTACTCAGGTAGGCACAGACACAAAGTAATCCAGCTCGGAATTCAGAGGCGTAAACATCTAACAAGAGGGTTTATTAAAGGCCTTATCGACAAACATCGGGAAACGCTCTGAGGACTCTCTCTCCCTTCTCTCTCCCCTCTTTCTCTCTCACACACTCTCTCTCTCTCTCTCTCTCTCTCTCTCTCTCTCTCTGCGCCCTCTCTCTCCCCTCACTCGTTTTTCTCTCCCCCCTCTCTTCCCCTCTCTCTCAACTCTCTCTCTCTCAACCCCCGCCCGCCTACTCTTTACCCCATCCCCTCTCTCCCCATCTCTCCCCTCCCTCTCCCCTCTCCCTACCACCCCCTGTCTCTCTCCCTTCTCTCTCCCCATCTCTTTCCCGCTCCCGCTCTCTCCCTTCTCTCCCCCTTCTCTCTCTATCTCACCCCTTCCACTTTATAAGAATACATTTACAATAATAAATTAAACTAAACTAATATTTGAGACCACCTTCCCCTTTCTCCCCCCTCTCCCTCACTCTCTCTGCCCCCTTTCTCTCTCCCTTTCACTCTCTCTGCCCCTCTAACTCTCTCTCATCTTTCTCACAAAGCTATTTCCCCTCAGTCACTCTCCACTCTTATTAATCCTCTCTGATCCCCTCACCCCTTCTCTCCTTTTTTTGTCTAAATAAACGAAGCTAAGTTAAACCAAAAACGAATCTCTCCATTCTCTCTCTCCCTCCTTTCTTTCTCCCCCTCTATCTCAACCCATCTCTCCCCACTCTCTCTCCTCCTCTCAACTTTATTATAATAAATTTGTAATAATAAACGAAACTAATATTTCATACCCTCTCCCCCTCCTCGACTTTATAATAAATGAACAATAAATTAAACTCATAGTTGCTACACACTCTCTCTGTCTCCCCTTCCACACCTCTCTCTCTCTGCTATATCTCTCTCCCCCTCTTTCTCCCCCCACTTTGTCTCTCACTCCAATGCACAAGAATATAACAATAATTAATTAAAATAAGCTAACATTTGATACCACCTCTCCCCTATCACCAATCTCACTCTCCCCTTCTCTCCATCACTAGCGTCTCTCTCTCGACCACCTCTCTCTCTTTCTTCCTCTACACTCCCTCTCTCCCCTCCCGCTCTCTGTCTCTCTAGCACTCTCCCCTCTTTCACTCTTCATTCTCTCACCCACCTCTCTCTTGCCATCTCTCTTTCACCGCTTTATCTCTCTCTCTCTCTCTCTCTCTCTCTCTCTCTCTCTCTCTCTCTCTCTCTCTCTCTCTCTCTCTCTCTCTCTCTCTCTCTCTCTCTCTCTCTCTCTCTCTCTCTCTCTCTCTCTCTCTCTCTCTCTCTCTCTCTCTCTCACTCTCTCTCTCTCTCTCTCTCTCTCTCTCTCTCTCATCTCTCATCTCTCTCTCTCTCTCTCTCTCTCTCCTTCTCATCTCTCATCTCTCTCTCTCTCTTTCTCTCTCTCTCTCTCTCTCTCTCTCTCTCTCTCTCTCTCTCTCTCTCTCTCTCTCTCTCCTTCTCATCTCTCATCTCTCTCATCTCTCTTATCTCTTACCTCTCTTATCTCTCATCTCTCTCTCTCTGTCTCCCCCTCTCCATCTCCCTCTCCCCCTCTCTCTCTATCTCTCCCCCTCTCTCCCCCTCTCTCTCCCTCCTCCACCTTTCTCTCTCCCTCTCTCCCCTCCCTCTCTCTCTCTCTCTCTCTCTCTCTCTCTCTCTCACCCCTCTCTCTAGCTCTCTCTCTCTCCCTCCCCCTCTCTCCCCATATCTCCCCCTCTCTTTCCCCCTCTCCCTCTCTCTTTTTTTCCCTTCTTTTCAACGACTTTATTCAGCACAAACACATGATACATCACATCAAAACCACAATCAGATGTTACAAAACATGAAGTAATCATTATAATACAATGTTGCCTTCATTATTTACAATGCTCTCAACTCCCCGCGGTGACCAGCGTTCACGGAAGGCTCCCGTGGACACCGCGTGTTCCCCCTCTAGGGACACGCGCGCACGGAGGTAGGCCCGGAAGAGGGGGAGGCAGCCGACACTGGCAAGACCATCGACTGCCCGCTGCCTGGACCCACGAATGGCCATCTTGGCCGGGCCCTGGAGCAAACCGATAGGGAAATCCCACCCTCCTGACGGGCCCTCCCCACTCCCAGCCCCGAGCCCAAACACTAGGATCGTAGGACTGAAATGCAGCCAAAACCTGAGGAGCAACCCCTTCAGATACTCATACAGGGGCAGCAACCTCACACACTCCATGAACATGTGGAACACGGACTCTTCCACGCCGCAGAAAATACAGGCGGCCGGGGAGTCCGTGAACCGATTCAAAAATGTATTACAAACAACGGCTCTGTGCAACACTCTCCACCACAGGTCCCCGATGTAAAGGGGA